>NC_064628.1:117901200-118204230 GCF_023864275.1 Schistocerca cancellata | reverse complement strand
TGGCCGGTTGTCGACAAGTGTAACCTCCCCACAAAAATTATATTGTCATTTAGTGTAACCTCAAAACAGAAAAATTCCTAAACCTCTCAACAGCAAAAAATATAATTATGCCGTTCATTCACATTCAGCGTAACCTCCCACAGATAAATTCCGTAATCTTGCAATAATACAATGTGAGTAATCTCTCAATAATAAATGTGACTCAGTTACAACCTTTGAATAACTGACTGTGAATTTCATCTGGTAGATTTTGGACGTCAGCAGTGCTGCGTCATGGCCCTGAAAGATCATTCTGAATAAAAAAGAAATATTCTTACCTCAATGAAGGTCACCGGATAACGCATATATATCTGCTCTGGCACAGCCCTGTGGAATGCTGGCCGATAGATTTGTCATTTATGAAAGGAAACAACAGATTTTTCTTTTGAAATAATCGGGATGTTCATGGATTGGAGAAATTAGTAAACTCTTTAAATTGAAATGAATGGTTGTTAAAAGTTACTTTTTATTACAAAGATTATTATTAACAGAATTTTAAAACATTTACATGGGACTTGAGATAACAATACTACATATGCGCGAGGCTGCTTTTTTACCTTATACAATAATGCTCAGGCTCCGGCATCGCTGCACCACGACCGGCCCAGCCAACACGATACACCAGACCAGACAAGACTGCTCGCTAGCAACAACTTACTGCTACTGTTAACACAGTTCCTACTGCAGTCAACACTGCTCTCTGGTCTGAGATTCTCTTATACCTTACATATCGCAGGCAGCGCGTGAGCAATACGTTGAAATTACATCTGCTCGGACCTCTTACAAAATGCCAACGTAACAACGACTCTCTTTTTAACTAACGAGCGAAATGTACTAACAGCGAATTAGTTAATTATCTTTGTCCGCAAGTTGTTGAGTGAACCTCCACGTTATCACCGCTACCCAATTATAATTCTAGCTTCCAGTATGCATATTTTAGTGATATTAAGATTTATTGGTTGTTTTTAGTCATCTGGGTTTTTTCTAGCCATAAAATGAAGTCGAGTTCCTCTCTGAATGCTCGACAGCCTACACACTGCCTAAGTGCAACATTGTTTACAATGGAAAAATTTAATCTTTGGAAGTTCTACAGTATTCATTTTTCATAGTTTTTTTGTGACCTGTAGGCCGTTTGCACTCTTTGTTTTAAATTTTTAAGTATGAAACTCTCTGACTAACAGTTGAAGTAGAGTATGTCAACACATGGGAAGTAATATGGCCAAAATAAATAAGAGATGTTGGGTCTTCTTATATTGATAAATCAATTCACTGCTAACGACTGCCAGCCGCTGTGGCCGAGAGGTTCTAGGCGCTTCAGTCTGGAACCGCGCGACCGCTACGGTCGCTGATTCGAAACCTGCCTCGGGCATGGATGTGTGTGATGTCCTTTGGTTAGTTAGGTTTAACTAGTTCTAAGTTCTGGGGGACTGATGACCTCAGATGTTAAGTTCCATAGTGCTCAGAGACATTTTTTTGCTAACGATTAGTAAAATTTCTATACGGCATTGCGTAATTAGCTTGTTGTTGTTGTTGTGGTCTTCAGTCCTGAGACTGGTTTCATGCAACTCTCCATGCTACTCTATCCCGTCCAAGCTTCTTCATCTCCCAGTACCTACCGCAACCTACATCCATCTGAATCTGCTTAGTGTATTCATCTCTTGGTCTCTCTCTACGATTTTTACCCTCCACGCTGCCCTCCAATACTAAATTGGTGATCCCTTGATGCCTCAGAACATGTCCTACCAACCGATCCCTTCTTCTAGTGAAGTTGTGCCACAAACTTCTCCCCAATCCTATTCAGTACTTCCTCATTAGTTATATGATCTACCCATCTAATCTTCAGCATTCTTCTGTAGCACCACATTTCAAAAGCTTCTATTTTCTTCTTGTCCAAACTATTTATCGTCCATGTTTCACTTCCATACATTGCTACACTCCATACAAATACTTTCAAAAATGACTTCCTGACACTTAAATCTATACTCGATGTTAACAAACTTCTCTTCTTCAGAAACGCTTTCCTTGCCGTTGCCAGTCTACATTTTATATCCTCTCTACTTTGACCATCATCAGTTATTTTGCTCCCCAAATAGCAAAACTCCTTTACTACTTTAAGTGTCTCATTTCCTAATCTAATTCCCTCAGCATCACCCGACTTAATTCGACTACATTCCATGATCCTCGTTTTGCTTTTGTTGATGTTCATCTTATATCCTCCTTTCAAGACACTATCCATTCCGTTTAACTGCTCTTCCAAGTCCTTTGCTGTCTCTGACAGGATTACGATGTCATCGGCGAATCTCAAAGTTTTTATTTCTTCTCCATGGATTTTAATACCTTCTCCGAATTTTTCTTTTGTTTCCTTTACTGCTTGCTCAATATACATATTGAATAACATCGGAGAGAGACTACAACCCTGTCTCACTCCCTTTCCAACCACTGCTTCCCTTTCATGTCCCTCGACTCTTAGAACTGCCATCTGGTTTCTGTACAAATTGTAAATAGCCTTTCGCTCCCTGTATTTGACCCCTGCCACCTTCAGAATTTGAAAGAGAGTATTCCAGTCAACATTGTCAAAGCTTTCTCTAAGTCTACAAATGCTAGAAACGTAGGTTTGCCCTTCCTTAATCTAGCTTCTAAGATAAGTCGTAGGGTTAGTATTGCCTCACGTGTTCCAACATTTCTACGGAATCCAAACTGATCTTCCCCGAAGTAATTAGGTTACTGTGCACAATAGTGAATAAAATATGCCGTTTCTTAACGGTTAATAAAATGGTTCCGAAAGAGAGATGTTCTTTCAAGCTGTCGTCTCATATCCGCAATGCATCACCTCTCTTGCAGAGAAGTACTTCATATTTGTGTGAAATGTTTAGACATGGAAATATATATGATTTGAGGGCCAGGTTCGCCATCTTGATGATGCTGATCAGTCACAGACGAAGATCTTCATTTAGTTGTGCAGGAGAGTGGCAGGTTTCAGAACACTGTTAGGTCATTCAGATTTATAAATTTTGGGCTTTCTTAAATAACTTGAGGTGAATTCTGTGACTTGGTTTATTGAAAACGCCTTGGCCTATTTTTTTTCTCCTTGTTTCTCTAATTCGAACTTGTGCTCCATCGTCACAAGATACGAAAACTACAGGGTGTTTCAAAAAGAATATACATATTACAAAGTATTATTTTGTTCAAACTATCGATCGCTGCGCCTCGGTTCGGCTGTTGGAAAAACAATTACATAGCCTAGTTAATATTAATAGCCGCTAGGTGTCAGTTGTCTTCTGTTTTTCTTGTTAACTGTCTCTCTCTTTCCAAGCATGAATCCCGACTTGCGGGGTCTGCTGTTACGGTTAACCAGATTTGGCGTGTTGATTTTTTAAGGGGTGGCCAGATGTCCTTCCTGACGCCACACCGTACCCCCAGGACGGAATCAGTGTACCCCAGCTGTCTGCGTCCAGTGTAATCCGTGGAATAGTGCGAACGTGTTGCAAAAGTCTGCGAGTCGTGTAACAGAGGCGGAACGTGGGAACCAGCCCGGTATTCACCTAGTGGGAGTTGGAAAATCGCCTAAAAACATATCCAGGCTGGCCGGCACACCGGCCCTCGTCCTTAGTCCGACAGGCGAATTCGATCCGTGGCCGGCGCACCTACCCGAGTCCAGGAAGCAGCGTGTTGGCTACCCTGGCGGGTTTTGCTTGCTTACCGTCATATTTTTAAGATGGCTACTCCGGAGCAGAAATCATTTTGTGTTCTCGAGTTTGCGAAGTGCAATTCCGTGATTACATTGCAAAGACGTTTCAGGTTGAAGTACCGAATGGATTCTCAGAATGGTTGGAACATCCGCAGGTGGCATCGACAGTTTCTAGATACAGGATGTGTATGCAGAGGCAAGAGTCCTGGTCGCCCTCGTCTTCCTGAAGGAAAAGTTGCGCGAATTCAAACTGCTTTCCAACATAGTACTTCATAAACAACTCGTCGTGCCAGTCGGGAGTTAACAGCGGCCTACAACAAAAATCTCACGTGTTTTGAGACGCCGGTTGGTTGCGAAGTCGTACAAATTACAGCTGTTACAAGGTCTACGTCCTGATAAGAAACGCAGACGTGTAGCATTTTGTAACGAGATTCTTGATGCTATTGACAATGATAACACTTTCGCACAACGCATCGTGTTCAGTGATGAAGCGACTTTCCATGTTATTGGTCAGGTAAACAAACACAGCGTTCGAATTTGGGGCCTACAGAACCCACATGCAGCCATTGAACATGTACGAGATTCACCCAAAGTTAGTTGTTTTGTGAGATATCCCGATCATCTGTTTACGGCCCATTCTTCTTTGACAGGAACACTGTTAACGGTCAGCAACTGCAACTGGCTCTGAGCACTATGGGACTTAACTTCTAAGGTCATCAGTCCCCTAGAACTTAGAACTACTTAAACCTAACTAACCTAAGGACATCACACATCCAAGCCCGAGGCAGGATTCAAACCTGCGACCGTAGCGGTCTCGCGGTTCCAAACAGTAGCGCCTAGAACCACTCGGCCACCCCGGCCGGCAACGGTCAGCAGTATCTCACTATGTTACAAAACTGTTTGTTTCCGAGGCTATATAAAGACAACTTCATTTTTCAACAAAACGTGGTACCCCCTCACTGGAGTCGTCAAGTGCGTGATTATATGAATGAAACTCTACCGAACCGTGGGATTGCTCGTCAAGCAGCTGGCGACTTCGTATGTCTCAGCTGGGCTCCATGGTCACCGGATTTGACACCCTCTGACTTCTTCCTGTGGGGTTTCGTTGAAGACAACGTTTATGTACCACCACTCCCACAGAACCTGGAAGAGTTGCAGAACCGGATCCGTACTGCCATTACATCAGTGACAAAGGACATGCTTGCCCGAGTATGGGAGGAATTTGAGTTTCTATGTGGTACTGTTCAAGTCCCTGATGAAGGACATATTGAACATCTGTAATCTTGAGAGGTTCGTAAATATGTGTGTAAAGTTTCATATTTGTATGTCTTCAGGTTTAATAAATATATGGATTCGAAATACGTATATTCTTTTTGAAACACCCTGTACTTTAATATTGCCATCATTTGCCTGCTATCAACGTTTTTAAATTAGAGAATTGTCCCAAGTGACTTAAATGTTAATATGAGAAAAAGTCGTAGCGAGCAGATCGACCGATGCCATAGACATCGATTTGCAGGGATTGGACAATAATATAGAACCATCGAGAGAACTGCTTGCTTGGACATAAATGCAGATGCTAGCCGAGCCTGCACGTTGCGCTTCCGTAACCATGGCAGCCGAAGTGTTCAGTGTTTCAAGGGACTTATCGAAGATTTATACTGCGTACGAGGTAAGCGGATAAACATTATACGCTAAGCCACAACGCCAATGAAAGTGTGCGTTGCGTGATCGTGACGGGCGGTCTTTGAAGCGGGTTGTGACGAAAAGTAAGCGGACGACCGTTGCAAAAGTCACAGCAGAACTGAATGTCACACTCGCGAACCATGAGCACGAAAACAACACAAAGGGAGCTCTACAAGCAGGGAACTGCAGGACGAGCTGCAATGACAAGATCAGTCATCAGCGATGTGAATCTCCATAAACGGGTAAAGTGGTACTGAAGCCGTAAAAACTAGGCTGTGGAGCAATGGAAGAATGTCATTTGGTCGTCTGAGTCTTGTTTCACACGGTTTCCAACTTCTGACCGAGTTTACATGCCAAGAGAGAAACATGGGTGTGGTTTGGTGGCGATTCGGGCAATCGTATCATGTTTTCCATCGGCCCCATGGTTACTGTAAGATCGCATTACCGTCAAGGATTATGTGATCATTTTGGATGATCAGGTCCATCGCACGTAAAATGTCTCTTCCCAACGTTGATACTGTGCTCCAAGACGACAGGGCCCCTGTTCACACAGCTCGCATGAATTATGGCTCAAATGGCTCTGAGCACTATGGGACTTAACATCTGTGGTCATCAGTCCCCTAGAACTTAGAACTACTTAAACCTAACTAACCTAATGACATCACACATATCCATGCCCGAAGCAGGATTCGAACCTGCGACCGTAGCGGTCACGCGGTTCCAGACTGAAGCGCCTAGAACCGCACGGCCACAACGGCCGACTCACATGAATTATATTGTCGCCTGTCCACCACAGTGACCAGATGTCAATCTTTTAGGCTTTGCAGTCTACTTGGATAGAAGAGTGCGTGATCGCTATCCACCACCATCGTAAATTGAGATTTCCACTGTTTTTCAGGAAGACTGGTATAAGGTTCCGTTGAAAATCGTACATTACCTGTATTTGTCCACTCTGAGACGACTGGAGGCTGTTTGGGATGTCAATGGTTTCGCTACGCCGTATATGGCATGGTAACGAGTTGTGTTTGTGGTGTTTACATATTTTTGTCCACCGCCTGTAAGTGAATATTACAGCCTCGGAATAATGATACTATCTGCAGTACATTCGTGTTTTGTGATGATTCAAGAATCTGGTAAACGGGCCCAAACATGGCACTTCATATTGAAGTATAATACAGCAAAAGAACTAATGGAGGGTCAATGACCATTCAGTGTCACTGTATACAGTAAGACGTTTACTACTGGCTTCGAGCAGTGAACCGAATGTCCTGTTCCGCTACTGAATTTTAAAGTGGAGTTTTATCGAAACAGTAGTATACTTAATCGTCCTGCCTAGCATCACGGCAAGTTAAGGCTTCAATTCAAGTAGTTGGATAAATTTCAGAATGCCTCAAACATTCTGAATGACCCCACGTGGTCAAGGAGACAAGCAATCCATAACTTTCCACCTCAAGATGATTCGTGGTCAGAAAGAATGACAAAACTTGTAAAGGTGTTGCACGGTAGGTTGAGCTAACAAGTAACTATTAAAAAAAATTTCTTCGATACATTACACTGTTTCCGAGTTAATTAGCATTGAAGTTAGCCAATGAGGCCATTGCGCGTGCAGATAAAATTAGTGCCAGTTTTCATCATTAAGTAGATGGAAGCGCACGAGAGTACTCAGCCTTCAGCTCGGGTTCAATCCTTACTATGGTCTCATGTCCAATCACTCTTTCGTTCGGTTTTAGGACACCAAACGAAGCATGCGTTTGGTGATACCGCCTCTCGCAGGCCGCTTGAATTTGCACTCGCGACGGCATGATTGGCTAATAAACTGGAAAACGGGACAATGTACCTAACTTTTTTCTTAACGATTATTTCTCAGCACAACTTATCCTGCAACATCCTTAGAAGCTTTTCAGGCTATTTCTGACCATCCTGTGCATGTATACGACGCACGTCCTCTGATCGAATATAAAGATGCAATAGAAAGTGGTGTAGTAGAGCACAGTGGGCAACTTAAATAATTGTGTGCACTAGACAGGGGTTTTTGAGATAGAATTTTTCTGCGAAAAAAAGTGTAGAATAATGGTGAAGCTGTATATCGTTGCGGATGACCTGAGCTACATGGAACTCATAGGGCAGAAGTAAAACAAAAAATATGAACGTGTGTGTGTGTGCGTGTGTGTGTGAGAGAGAGAGAGAGAGAGAGAGAGAGAGAGCGCGTGCTCGTGTGTGTGTGTGTGTGTGTGTGTGTGTGTGTGTGTACGCCCTTACGTCCTCGTGGAGGCCGTGTGCCGAATTGTCCGGTTCAGAATAGGAAGGATTAGGAAGCGCAAGGCAATGAAAATTGGTCGGCGTGTGTAGGTTGTTCGCTCCTCGCAGCGGCACTTCCACAAGGGTAGCGAGGATTAAAGCCTTCCGCTGCATACTATTCGTCAGCTTACCGCAGACCTGACGTTCAGCCGAGCCCTGCACACCCGGGGCGCGTCTGTCTGCACGATAGCATGACGTCTCACAATATCTTTGTGTGTGTGTGTGTATGTGTGTGTGTGTGTGTGTGTGTGTGTGTGTGTACACGCGTGGGACAACAAGCAGCGAATGGCTTGGGGCACTTTCAAAAGTACCACAGTAGAAATATCTAAAGCAAAAGTAAAGAAAACGAAAGAAACTTAGTTGAAACCGTGCTCGCTGTATCATTCTCATTCACTTTAGTTCCGCAAGTACACTCAGCCAAACAAAATTTGAAAATGCACTCCCTCCTCATGTATTAGAATCTGCTTTTAAAAATCAGACCAATGAACAGGTACAGAAGATATTGCATCAGCTCAAGAAATATGTCATGAACTAACCCCTTGGCTATCTTGAAACTATGCGAAGATAGACATTTTTGCTCTAGGAGAGAGTGCTGCACCTTGAAACTTTTCAGCCTTTCGCCTCTAGCCAGCCCTGTAATCTAAGTTTAATATATTTTCTTAATCTATTTTCAAATGATAGATTTCGCTTTATGTGTACTGCATTCTATTTGCGAAATCACAAAAATTATAAAAATTACTCCGGAAAAATAAGGTTTCTCCAAATACGAAAAAGTATTCCATTAAAAATTTAAAAGTGTTGCAATAGCGAAAACCTTGCCAGTACTGTATTTACAGTGCGTGGGTTACATTATCACTCTGCTACATATCGGCGATGAGTAAGTGAAATCAAATTAGGAAGAAGTATTATCAAAAACCAGTTACACATTAAAACATCTTGAAATAGAAGCTATTGGCAACCAAAACAAGTTTCTAATTTCGAGACAGCGAAAATTGTAATGACATCAAAGAAACTCAGTTCATTTGTAAAAATCTCATGTTCCGTCGTAAAGAGACCTTCCGTTTCGAGGTATAAGATGGTGACGAAATGTGGCTTAGCCGTCCCCACATCGTCTAGTTTCAAAAAAATACAGAATTTTACTAAACATAAAACTCTGTAACTAAAGAATTAACAATGTAATCATAATACCTCTTACTTGTTGTACAGAACTTGTGTATTTAGAGCTCCACTACCCGAAATAGCACCTTATGTCTGACAACAAGAACTGCTTACGGCTGTTTCTAGTGCGCGTTCCTTCATGTGATTCTAATCACTAGATTGAAAAGGCGACCAGGAAAAGTGATATGTTATTAGGTACATTATCTTCCAGGTACAAAACTGTCCTTTACTGAAGACGTCACTCTTCGCTGAAATGCATCTTTTGAAGATAGTCTTTCTGCAAAGTCACCGATAGTTTCAATATGACAACGTGGTTTTCCCAGTACTTGGAGTGAATTACTGCACCCTAGCAGTGGTTGTAGTGAAGTACTGCATCCCTCTAATGGTCTGAAGATGGCTGGTGACGATCGAAACCGATGATTATTATAGAAATTGTATGTGTTTGTGTCAGAAAATAAACACTTTTCAAAATTGAAATTACAATAGTAATTTGTCTCACTGGCATAAACTCCTCTCTCTTGAATTAAGTTCAGTTTAAACATGGCGTACTGGATTCCGAAACCCGTAACACCGGGTATTGGCACTGAAAGAAGAAATATTTATATACCGCGTACAATGTACAACAATACATGGCTCAGTCTATTACAAGAGAGCGAAAATGTGACTGTGGGAAGGATAAAGCAAGGATTGCCAAAGATTATATAGAGATCTTATAAAAACAGTAAAAAACAATGTCCGTTAAATCTATATCAAGTCCCAAACAGCAAAAACAATGGGGATTCAATTGCAATGCAATAATACACATGGCCAAATACTGAAGCCACACCACTCGCGACCACGAGTCAGCGAAACGTAAATAATTGTGATTATAAGCAGGCATTAAAACATGTGGCCATAAGAGAACACGATGAAAGAAAGTCCTTGTGGGCCAAAGCACACATGTCGAATTACCGATTGGTCGTCATGCACATAAATATCCATTACAACAACCTAATCGAGAGTTTAAGATTATGATATGCGCAGAAGGTGGACTGAACATTGATTGAAAATGGGAAAAACAGGAACATTCAAAGGCATTTCGCGAAACATGTACAAGACCGATGCCCAAAGAATTTCTTGCTTCAGAAACATCGATCCTCTCAGGGTGTCTTTGCTTCATCAGGTATTTCTCCTGATGAAGGCTGTCAGTACTAAAAGTGTATTAAAAGTTGACCTGATTAGTGTTTATAGCCGCACATACAGGCAATGCAGCTAACTTTCAAACTCGTCGTCTGTAAACACATGGAGGTGCGACAAGCTATGACGCAACTACCAGCATTGGGCCAGGCGCAGGCCCCACAACTACACTGCAGCAAGGAATTCTATATGTCCAGCAGCCCTACTCCCTAACTTACTTAGGTTAGTTAGGTTTAAGTAGTTTCTTAAAGTCTAGGGGACTGATGACCTCAGATGTTAAGTCCCGTAGGGCTTGGAGCCATTTGAAGCATCTGAATCAGATAACACAAATTCACAAGGATCATCGACGGACAAAATATCGTTTATAGCAAGGATTACCATATAGGAGCTGTACCACTGCACAAATCTCCGGCTGTGGACGGAAAACCGGAAGAGTTTTAAGTGCACTTCGAGTTCCCCTTCAGCCGCTAACTCACCCAGGTAACCAAAGAATTCATCCATGGTAGCCCATACCAGTGGATTTCACTCCGTGAAGTCAGTACTCATCCACGAAACGAAGAACGCCAAACCATAGTCTTCTCTACAGACGATTATGCCCTTCAGCTCCGGCTACGTTACTGACCCTCGCTCTTATCAAACTATTTATCGTGTGCTCTGGGATCGTACCGCTTCAGTGTCATGTCACTCAGGACAGAATAATGAAAAATATTCTTCCCCATGGTAGAGATCTAATATAAAAAGTGAATCAAATTAATGGCGTGGACGCATTCAGCTGGAAGTACACAACACTAGAAGCAAAGAATCTCAGTCCGCAAAGAATCTCAGTCCGCAACCGAACCAATTGCGGGATGATTGTGACTTTGTACTTACCAGCCACCACTGGCTTCATTCTGTGTAAACAGCATGTCACTTAAGAAAACTTAACAATACTGTACAACATTAACAAAATTTACTAGAGGTTTTTCGAGAAAGTGCAGGCATTCTGAATGGACACGACAACCGCTACGCGAATGTACTCGTAGTTAAAAGAGGTGTTCAAAGTGACGTCATTGTACCCGGATGCACACCTGCTCCCGTCGCCACAATGAGTTACAAAACCTCTCAAACACGAAATTGTTGACGAGTACTGAAATTTCCTGAATCTGGCGTTGCCTAAGGGGAGATCCTCAAGCAAACCGGCAAGAGGATGTTGCAGTAATCAAAGGTAACGTTGTTTATGTGGAGACGTATGCACAGCATGTGGGGTTGGAGCCTAGATGACTTGAAACGTGGGAATTGGAATAAGTGTACGAACCACCACGCGTGAATTCCGCTTTATCTGGAAATAAAATGTTACTGTCAAATGTAGGGTTACCTTCAGCTTGTTATGGACCCACTGACAGAAAGTTAGTCCAGGACCAAATTCCGCCTCACTAAGACAATGAAATGGAGGTGGTACTGCTACATTTCATGGTGGTGCATGACTCTCCAAACGCTACTGCTCTTAATTCCGGGAATTTGTGTGCCAAGTCTCCTTGTCGAGATTGTGAGAGAGAATCTGGCTGTTTTCAACTCCACATCTTCAAGCACAGTTGTAATTCTTGCTCCCGTGGTATGTGCGACGATTCCAGTTTCTTGGGGGGGGGGGGGGGCGTGGATGTACCCTTGTAAAGATTCGGCTCTCAAGGTGCTTTCCTGGTACAATCGTGCAGTCTCCCGTGCATTGCCGTTGGCTCTACCATTCAGAAAAGGCAAGTCTGCATACTCCTCGTTTCTGTACTGTTCCATGTTACTACCAACACTCGTACAACAGAATTGACACTCCGCAAACAACTGACATGATTGGCACTCTGTGTACTACACTGTCACATCTATTCTGTTTATATTACACATTTCTAAAATGTAAATAAGGATCACACCAAGGACCATCATGCGGTGTTCATACATAAACATTCCAGTAGTCGCTAGGTACCACAAAGTCGCCATTATGTCACAAACGGTTCATTTGCAGACCTACGCTTATTGACCGTTTTTGGCTTCTAATGTTGTATACTTCGAACTACATGCGTTTACGTCATTATGGTACAACCTGTATTTGACCTGGAAGATATGCACATTTACAATCATAGCGCTTTTAAGCTCAAAAAGAGCGCATGACCACACAATATTGTTACCTATTGCACAAAAAGTCCACACTCGGCTGTCACTCTACGTTCACCGACCTCATCGCAATATGTCTTAGCGAAGTTCCGTCAAGTTTAAAAATAAATGAAACGTTCACGAAACCAACATGTCTACAAAGAAGACTACGACAGGGTTACTATTTACACGATAGTTTCTGGTTCTCGCCAAGTAACCCATGTTAAGACATGTTTTCTTGTGCTCTATCGGTAATCAATCTATATTGCGTCAAGACAGTTGTCAGAGTGAATTTGTATCTTCTGGGTAGACGCTGCTCTCTCAGCGCATTGTAGTAAACTACTAACAATGTAGTGGGTCATTCTTGAATATATGTAAAACTGCAGTGTTATCCACATACTGGCCTCCTCACAAACTGTACCATGCTTTGTTGGTATGTACAGACGTCCAGAAATATCTGGGGTGTCGCTTTTCGCCCGTCCAAACGATATGATCAACTGGTGCAGAAAACAAAAGTCGCCTTAGCAAAAATACGCATCCCTTCGATCGCATTAAAAAATCCTTCATCTTCAACGAATATATTCTTACGCGACTGCTGCATATAGCAGGAGTGCTGCCCATGCCCGACGCAGTTCGTACTCGATTAGTCCAGGCGCAAACACTTTGTTATGTCTATCAGTACATTGTATTTAAAGGACTTTTAAAAAAGTACTGACAAACCCAACAATTTTAGGAGTTTTTGATTAAAAATTGTCCTACATTATTTGAAAACTTTCTTAAAGAGCGTGTACAAAATCGTAAATGACAGCAACAACAATGTCACTAGATTCCTCCACGAATTTCTTCATCCGAAATACGGCTCACTGGTCCACGGTAGATGTGAGCGTCATCCACTGAGTAACAGCTGCTTTGGCACAGGCAACATTGTATGGAACTGTCATAAACTCTGTAGGCTACCTAATCCAGCATTGCACCGAACGTGCTGCACATTCACTGCCAAATCCCCAGCGCCATCGTAGATCAGTTCTCCTATTGGTATCAAACCATCATTTGGTTATCGATGCGAAAAAGTCGACCCTCTTCACTTGTCTGTTCGCCTCGAGCTTGTTACTCGTAAGTGGATTGGGAATTCTTCCTGGCTGCCAAACATTACACCTACGTTTGGCTCGCTGGGCACGTTGTTCAAATGGCTCTGATCACTACGGGACTTAACATCTTAGGTCACCAGTCCCCTTGAACTTAGAACTACTTAAACCTAACTAACCTAAGGACATCACACCTCCATGCCCCAGGCAGGATTCGAGCCTGCGACCGTAGCGGTCGCGCGGTTCCGGACTGAAGCGCCAAGAACAGCTCGGCCATAACGGCCGGCGGGCACGTCCTGTGCTGTACTCTGGTATGCTCCACTTGTAAATCATAATTGGTATCTAATAAAGGGCGTGCGAAGCAGACACAAAACTTTCATACTTTCGTTCGCATTACAATTTATACACCTTAAACCACAACCAACCACCACGCTTAACACCCCAACCCCTCCTGCCCTTACAGAAAAAAATGAACAGTCTGGGTCACCTTCCTCACACCTGCTCCTCCCTTATACTCACTGCGAAAGGGGATGTGTGACTTCTTTTTCCCTTTTTTATTGTAATTAGTTCCGCTTCATTCTGTGTTTGATCTGGCAGTGTTTATCTGCTGTTTCATTCTCTGGGTGGCTTATAAATTGTCTGGGACATGTGTAAGATGAATTTCAGAAATTCGTCTCATATGTCTCAGGCCAAATTATAGATTTCAACATTTAAATAGTGACCCAAGAATGAAAGGAGAGGGTGCAAAAGGACTGGACAAGCCGTAAAGGCGAATTGTTGCCAGCACTGTATTGAGTAACGGGTAGGACGGGAGAAAGAAAGATGGACTGCACCCAAATTCAAAAATTTCCAAGGGGCACTTGCCTGTGTATCACTAATGAGGTTTTCTTTTCGTTCCATTGAGGAATAAGGCGCAGGAAAAATTAGTGCTTAGATCCGTCTGCGCACACTGTAATCTTGTGTTCAGGATCCCCACGGGAGCGATACGTGTTGTTTGTCTAAAGACTGGTTCGATGCAGCTCTCCATGCTACTCTATCCTTTGCAAGCCTCTCCATCTCCGAGTAACTACTACAACCTATATCCTTCTGAATCTGATCACTGTATTCATCTCTTGGTCTCCCTCTACGATTTTTACCTTCCACACTTCCCTCCAGTACTAAATGTCTGATCCCTTGATGCCTCAGAAAGTGTCCTACCAACTGATCCCTTCTTCTAGTCAAGTTGTGCTACAAATTCCTCTTCTCCCAATTTCTATTCAGTACCTCCTCATCACTTATGTGATCTACCCATCTAATCTTTAGAATTCTTCTGTAGCACTGCATTTCGAGAGCTTATATTCTCTTCTTGTCTAAACTGTTTATCGTCCAGGTTTTATACCCATACAAGGTTACACTCCTCACAAATACTTTCAGAAAAGACTTCTTGGCACTTAAATCTATTCCCGATGTTAAAAAATTTCTCTTTTTCAGAAACGCTTTCCTTGCTATCGCCAGTCTATATTTTATATCGTCCCTACTTCGACCATCCTCAGTTACTTTGTTTCCCAAATAGCGAAACTCATCTACTGCTTTAATCTAATCCCCTCAGCATCACCTGATTTCACTCTACTACATTCCATTATCTTCATTTTGCTTTGGCTGATGTTCATCTTATATCCCACTTTCACTGTCTGTAACACAATTACAGTGTCATCGGCAAACCTCAAGGTTTTTATTTCTTCTCCTTGGATTTTAATTCCTACTTCAAATATTTCTTTGGTTTCCTTTGCTGCTGGGTCAATGTATAGATTGCATAACATCGGCGGTAGTCTGCAACCCTGTCTCACTCCCTTCTCAACCATTGCTTCCCTTTCGTGCCCTTCGACTCTTACAACTGCCTTCACTTTCACTTCCTGTATTTTACGCCTGTCACCTTCAGAGTTTGAAAGAGAGCATTCAGATCAACAGTGTCAAAAGCTTTCTCTAAGTTCGTTTGAAAGAGAGCATTCAGATGAACAGTGTCTAAAGCTTTCTCTAAGTTCACATACATAGATACGTAGTAAAGCGCATTCGTCGATTCCTCTGTATTGGTTCATGGATGAAAATTCATTTCTTTGATATACTTGAAGTCAGTCTTAAAGCGCTAGCCAATTCAGGTATTGCAGCACTTCCGTGATTATCAACCGCGGTTAAAACAAACTTATGAACACTTAATATTGTATCATATATTAGTCTTTTTTTTTCAAGTTCCATATACTTTGAGCTATATACACTCCTGGAAATTGAAATAAGAACACCGTGAATTCATTGTCCCAGGAAGGGGAAACTTTATTGACACATTCCTGGGGTCAGATACATCACATGATCACACTGACAGAACCACAGGCACATAGAAACAGGCAACAGAGCATGCACAATGTCGGCACTAGTACAGTGTATATCCACCTTTCGCAGCAATGCAGGCTGCTATTCTCCCATGGAGACGATCGTAGAGATGCTGGATGTAGTCCTGTGGAACGGCTTGCCATGCCATTTCCACCTGGCGCCTCAGTTGGACCAGCGTTCGTGCTGGACGTGCAGACCGCGTGAGACGACGCTTCATCCAGTCCCAAACATGCTCAATGGGGGACAGATCCGGAGATCTTGCTGGCCAGGGTAGTTGACTTACACCTTCTAGAGCACGTTGGGTGGCACGGGATACATGCGGACGTGCATTGTCCTGTTGGAACAGCAAGTTCCCTTGCCGGTCTAGGAATGGTAGAACGATGGGTTCGATGACGGTTTGGATGTACCGTGCACTATTCAGTGTCCCCTCGACGATCACCAGTGGTGTACGGCCAGTGTAGGAGATCGCTCCCCACACCATGATGCCGGGTGTTGGCCCTGTGTGCCTCGGTCGTATGCAGTCCTGATTGTGGCGCTCACCTGCACGGCGCCAAACACGCATACGACCATCATTGGCACCAAGGCAGAAGCGACTCTCATCGCTGAAGACGACACGTCTCCATTCGTCCCTCCATTCACGCCTGTCGCGACACCACTGGAGGCGGGCTGCACGATGTTGGGGCGTGAGCGGAAGACGGCCTAACGGTGTGCGGGACCGTAGCCCAGCTTCATGGAGACGGTTGCGAATGGTCCTCGCCGATACCCCAGGAGCAACAGTGTCCCTAATTTGCTGGGAAGTGGCGGTGCGGTCCCCTACGGCACTGCGTAGGATCCTACGGTCTTTGCGTGCATCCGTGCGTCGCTGCGGTCCGGTCCCAGGTCGACGGGCACGTGCACCTTCCGCCGACCACTGGCGACAACATCGATGTACTGTGGAGACCTCACGCCCCACGTGTTGAGCAATTCGGCGGTACGTCCACCCGGCCTCCCGCATGCCCACTATACGCCCTCGCTCAAAGTCCGTCAACTGCACATACGGTTCACGTCCACGCTGTCGCGGCATGCTACCAGTGTTAAAGACTGCGATGGAGCTCCGTATGCCACGGCAAACTGGCTGACACTGACGGCGGCGGTGCACAAATGCTGCGCAGCTAGCACCATTCGACGGCCAACACCGCGGTTCCTGGTGTGTCCGCTGTGCCGTGCGTGTGATCATTGCTTGTACAGCCCTCTCGCAGTGTCCGGAGCAAGTATGGTGGGTCTGACACACCGGTGTCAATGTGTTCTTTTTTCCATTTCCAGGAGTGTATTAGGAGTACCTGAAATGTGTGCGCAGTTATGAATGTGGGAAACCATCAGTTTTATAATGAAATGAAGAAAATGGAAATTTGTGCCGGACCAGCTCGGATTTCCTGCTTATCGCGAGCGGTCCCTTCCATTAGGTTATTCAAGCTCGCTCCATGCTCAGACCCAAACTTCCATATGTCGTCAACCATGTGTCTACATCCCATACTCGTACATCCACTATGTAAATTCCTGTACAGAGGAGACAGTTTAATTGAAAGTCGCTTGCCTAGTGTCGGCGGATAAATATGGTATTGCAGTGCCCGTGTTGTTCTAGAGTACTGTGCAATGTTCGTTCGGACATGCATTCCTGGTCCGGCACAAATTTTCAGTGTCGTCATTCCAGTCTACAGCTGACGATTGTCCGTATTCGCCACAGTGAATACATTTCATGCATTTCATAATGGCTGTAGTCGCCACAGTGCATCGTAATTTCGAACAAGACAGGTACTGAAATATCGTATATACTAAGAGGACTGGAACGAATGTTTTGTAAGCAGTGTGGTTTTTAGATGTATTGCCGGCCGGAGTGGCCGTGCGGTTCAAGGCGCTACAGTCTGGAACCGAGCGACCGCTACGGTCGCGGGTTCGAATCCTGCCTCGGGCATGGATGTGTGTGATGTCCTTAGGTTAGTTAGGTTTAATTAGTTCTAAGTTCTAGGCGACTGATGACCTCAGAAATTAAGTCGCATAGTGCTCAGAGCCATTTGAACCAGGTGAATTTTAGATGTATTAATTTTGCCATTGTCCTAGCGATTAAGCGAAATCTGACATATGTTTTAATCATAGG
Source organism: Schistocerca cancellata (assembly GCF_023864275.1). Lineage (NCBI taxonomy): Eukaryota > Metazoa > Arthropoda > Insecta > Orthoptera > Acrididae > Schistocerca > Schistocerca cancellata. Next base: position 118,186,484 of record NC_064628.1, on the reverse strand, counting down.
TAAGATGTATTCCCAAAAATTGCTAATTTCCGGTATTTATGTGAGTTGACTGATTCCATCTGCGACCCACTAATACATTTAAAGCAAGTTGCCAAATTTTGTACAGTTAGGAACTTTTATTGAAACTTGAATTAAAATTTATGGAGAATTTTTCAGATAATACTTCTTGAGAGATAAGTGCAGCGTCCACAAAAGTCAGAGGTTAATATTAGAATCTCTGACAGCTAAGTAATATACATATCGAACAAGAAAAGACGCAGTACACTTTCACGGGCTTTGCCTGAAGTTATACGTCTGTCCAAGATTCTCCATCTAAGATATCATGCTGTGTCCTCCCTACGAATACATCCGATATTCAATCACAAATTTCGTTTCGTATCCCATATGACAATACCTCCAGACGGTGCAAGCTTTTGTTAGACCAGTGTTTTCAGAATAACTACTGGTTAGCAGGCAGGAAATATTATGTTCTATATACCTGATTATGGTTGTGAGCATACAGCTGTGGTGCTAGATTAGAGCGGCAGTTCTCCGACGCAGAGCACGTGGCTGGTGTTGCTAGGGGGCCGTGGTGAGCGGCTAGCGTTTAGGTGGCCTTACAAAAACCCGAGTGGACGCTTGGCAAGGGCGCGTATGGCCGTGTTGTATCGCTTTGGGAAATTTATGCACCAGAAAAAATGGAAATGAGCGTTTGGCGTCATTGGCCGGGAGGCCCCTAGCGGGGCAGGTCCGGCCGCCTTTGTACAGGTCTTATTACATCCGACGCCACATTGGGCGACCTGCACACTGGATGGGGATGAAATGATACTGACGACAGCACAACACCCAGTCCCTGAGCGGGGAAAGTACCCGACCCAGCCCTGAATCGAACCCGGGCCCATAGAACGGCAATCCGTCACGATGACCACTTAGCTGTCGGGGCGGACTAAACGCTAGAGAAAAGTTGTTAAAAACAAAACTAAGAGTGACACGGTGGTGCGAGTTGGCACTCATGGACAGAAAAATATGTAAAGCTAAATTATCTACATGCACCACAAAAATATACTATAGTTTAAATGTTATTGTTGTCTTAAGAATTGTAAATTTATGAAAGTTCAAAAGCTAATATTTCGCCAATATTTGGCCAGTTAATATGAACAAAGTGTTTACGGGAGCGGCTATTAGAGCTGCATTGAGCAATAATAGCCGATTAAGCATAGTGTGTACAATTTGTGAATGAGAGATGGGAATATGGGATTCGGCAGAGAGAAACTGTGTTTTTGATAATATATAAATTTAAAGAGACGAAACTAGTTTAAAGAGGTAGATGTGCAATTAAGTACGTATTTTTATTTCTTTATTTATGTTTAGTATAAAAAATCTGGCAAAGGCAAAATCACGCCACAAGAACATTATTTGTGAAAAAACGGTGGCAGATACTAAAAAATTGTACTTTAAATTGTTATTGCCCGGAAAATCTCCATATTTTTCAATATGTCATATATGTGAGTCATATATGTCATATATGCTAGTTTTAGAATATTCGTGATTTTTGTCAAAGATTGTTTTGAATTAGGCACTCGTTTCGAGGGTGGATAGGGCTGCCATCTTTGATGACAAGACAGTTGGTTTTGAGCGACGCTAAGAGCCGAATGTGCCGCGCATCTGAGGGTAGTGATGGGTACGTAGCCATGTTCGGGGACAAGTATGTACGTAGCGACGTTCGAAAACGATCAATTTGAGCGCAATATAGTGGATCAGGACAGCAGACAACAGTGTAATTTGTGAACTGTGAACAGACTGTCGAGTGTCGCGATCGCGACATATGAATTTTATAGTAAATTTTATAGTTATTAACGGCCGTCATTACCTAAAAGCCCCTGAGACTGCATTTTAAGTGTTTAGTGAAGATATTGAAAAATAAAAATAAACTACTTGTTCAAATTGTAAATCAACGAGAGTGATTCAATATTTTAAATTTCGCCGCAAACCTGCCTGCACTTTTTTTTATATTTTATTTCAGCTTAAAAATTGAGTTTACGGCAGGCGTGCGCTGGTACCCTATGACGAAAAACGAAGCCAAACTTGGAGACCAGCTACATCTCTGGGCCACTCAATTAAGCCGAGTGTAACAAATATATATTTTTTCGTGCCATAGCACGAGGGGACACGAGCCAAACTGGTCAAACTTCATGGTGTAGTGCCCAGTAGCGTCGCAGGGTTAATACACGTCGAACTTAGTGGTCTAGTGGTATAGTGTGTGTGTGTGTGTGTGTGTGTGTGTGTGTGTGTGTGTGTGTGTGTCTGTGTGTGTGGTGTGCTTGCTGAATACTTACGGGATAGATTCCCGGGCAGGCCACGGATTTTTTTCAGTCTTTATTCAGCCCGCTTGTAACTTAGCCTTCACTACTCAATGAAGATTCATTAAGAACGATACGTGGTTCAGATTCCACGTTAACTGTATATTATCTTCACCCAGTGTGATTATTGTAGTTGGATAGGTGAGAAATTTGTCGCACAGTGAGCTTGACATCTCATGAACCCAAGTTGCTAAAAAGCAGGATATACAGAAGAATGGAAAATAAAGCTGAGGATCTGTTAGATGATGATCAGTTTTGTTTCAGGAAAGGTAAAGGCCAGGGAGGCAGTTCTGAGGTTGATAATGGAAGAAAGACTGAAGAAAAATCAAGACGCGTTCATAGGATTGGTTGGACAATGTAAAATGTTGCAAGATGCTGGAAATACTGAGAAAAATAGAGGTAAGCTATGGGGAAAGACGAGTAACATACAGTACGTACAAGAACCAAGAGTGCACAGTAAGACTGGAAGACCAAGAACGATGTGCTCGGATTAGACAAGAGGGTAAGACAGAGATTGTGTCTTTCACCCTTACTGTTCACTCTGTATATCGAAGGAGCAATGACGGAAATAAAAGAAAGGTTCAAGCGTGGGATTACAATTCAAGGTGAAAGGATATCAATGATAAAATTCAATGACGACATTGCTGCACTTATTGAAAGTGAAGAAGAATTACAAGATTTATTGAATGGACTGGTCAGTCTAATGAGTGCAGAATATGGACTGAGGGTTAATCGAAGAAAGACGAAAGTAATGACAAGTAGCAGAAATGAGAACAACGAGAAACTTAAGATCAGGACAGGTGACTACGAAGTGAAGCAAGTTAAGGCATTCTGCTACCTAGGCAGCAAAAATCCATGACCGACGGAGCAAGAATGACATAAAAAGCAGATTAGCACCAGCAAAAAGGGCATTCTTGGCTAAAAGAAGTCTACCAGTGTCAAACAGATGCCTTAATTTCAGGAAGAAATTTCCGATAATCTACGTTGGAGCAGAGTATTATATGGTAGTGAGACACGGAGTGAGGGAAAATGGGAACAGAAGAGATTCGAATCATTTGAGATGTGGTGCTACAGAAGAATGTTGAAAATTAGGTGGACCAATAAGGTAAGGAATGAGGAGGTTAACCGCGCAAACGACGAAGAAACGGATATAGGGAAGTACTGGCAAGAGGAGGGAACAGGATAACAGGATGTCAGTTAAGGGATTAATTTCTGTGGTAGTAAAGGGAGCTGTGAAGGGTAAAATCAAGGAAGACAGACGTTGGAATATATACAGCAAATAATTGACGATAGCACTAACGGCTACCACCCATTCCCACTTTAGCCAAGACCAAACAGATAACAGTGTCGGCCTTACTTAGCTCAGTTCTCGTTTTGTTAATCAGTTCAGGTTTTACTTGCACTGGAATTTAATGTTATTTTTGTGCTATTCTGATTATTCCCAATCGTGGATAAGTTTTTAAGAAGAAAGAAAAGGAAAAGAAAATTTTGATCGTCCACTAGCGTTATGATAAGTCAAAAATATGTAGGCACTGCTATACCAGGTTAATTACCTATTTGTGGAAGTTTAATCTTACCACTGGAGTAGTTATTTGAAGATTAGTAGAGCTTTGGGGTTGCAATAGCTCAGTATTTCACAAGGCAACGGAATGATAAACATTATTACAAATAACATTAAATTAAAATCAGGACATAAAAAAATTTTGATGTTCCTATTTCGCCCAAAATTGAAGTTTATCAACAAAAATATTGCCCAAACGGTGACGGTTGCATTTATTTAAAAAAAATTTCGAAATTATATCGTCAGTAGCCCACATTGCAAAACATCGCCCAATCTGGTCATCCGGGCGGTACTCAATTATGGAACCTATTCCCGATACAAAGTGGTGAGAAGGGTTTTGTGAAGAGCGGAAGAGGTATGTGATGACAGCACAATCCATAGTTTGTTCGTTTCTCAGAGATTTTTTCAGCAGGCTGCATGAATTCTACCTATCCAACTGCTCCCTGCATCACATACCCTTTCGTCCCAAAATCTATTTACGTTCTAGTAATACTACAATAACTAAAGTCAGGAATTCCATGCACAATTCAGTCTTAAAGGATGCATGCATTCATACACTATCAAATAACCAAACATGCACAATTAAGGGAAAAAATAGGCATCAGATTTCAACAATATGTGCGATTCAGCGATATTTACATTTGAAAACGATTAGCAGTCACCGTTTTGTACTACTTATCTGCGCATAAAGATGTCTCCTTTGTGGCCCGGCGATGTATCATGTCTTCAAATTATACTACAAGGACGATGTTCTACTGTGAAATGTCTTATTTGCAAAGTCCTTGGAGCAGCGAGTCCAAAAGTCGCAACTTTAACGTATTTGAACATAAACGTTTATTAGCATCAAAGACTGTATAACCATATTATCATGAATAAATAGAAACTCCTTTATGAGGTCGGATGCATTGAAAGTCTTGTTGAAATCTATGTTAAGATTCCTAAACTGTACCTCGTAGTGTTTGTGTGTTCCGTTCTGTTCTATTTATAAATTTGGTTGCTACAGTTTCAAGTAGACTGTCGAAATAAAAATTTTCGAAAAAGCACTTGATCACATACGGAAACTGATTACTTTTCGTGAAATGAAAGTTACTTTAATAAAATTTGAGATTGAATTGGAGGAACTTGGGATGCTTTGATGTGCAACAGGAATTATGACTTGGTTTTAGATAAGTCGTAAATTTAAATACAAGACTGTAATATGTGAGAGATAGCTATTCTCAAAAGAGATTTTTATTTTATAAGTTCTATAGCCCAAGATTCTTCTCTTCTGCGATAACGAACTCTATTTTAGAAGACTGAGATGTAAGTAATAGATTTCAGCTATCAGTCGTCCTTTTGAAATTTTATTGGAAGATCTAGATTTCAGCTACAAACTAGCCATTCTCAATGCACTATCATTTTTGATCAATGCATGTAATGCCTGTTGGTCGGGCTTCATCCACAGTTCATAGCTGAAATCTGTTATTTACAAGTCAATATAATAGTCGCTGCGTGCAACAGCCTTCTGAATGGAAGGTAACCTGATGAGGCTGAGATGTTTTGTTAGCAAAGAGACAAATACATTATGTTAGAATTTTAATTAGTTTGACAACAGAGTGACGTTATCATATGTCCAAACAAAGACATATTTAACTGAGCATTTGGCTTATACTTTCATCAGAAAAGTTTTTCTCTCTTAGTGTAATAGACCAAATAATATTTGCATGAAGGCCTCCAAAGACCAAATTTTGTACATAAAATTGAAAAATAAAGAAATATGTTTTCAGAATAAATGAAAAACTTCTGTTCACCTTAAGCAGCCGGAGCCCTCCTTTGACAAAATTCTGGCTACATCCTTGCGAAGTGAAAATACTTGCACCTTCAAAATATCTTCATACGGGAACGTGTTCGTCAGGCAGATAACTCTGGAAATTTTCTAAGTCCTTGATTGTGTTAGACTTAATTGGAAACTTTTCTCATGAATAATCTAGTTTTTCTAGTTCAATCAACGGCTCACGTCGGAGGCCTAGACTAAAAATGTGACTAGTCCTTTACTGGTCGCAGAAGCCGCAATACATCCCTTTCTTGTGTTCTCAAAAACAGAATGTGAAAAAGCATTTAAAGAGAATATCGCCTTCCTTTGTCTTCCAATACTTCGAGTTTCTTCAGAAAGCATGGTTTTCCTGTAGCACAGTGTAGTTGCCACCATAACTTGTAGTCTAGTATTTCAGTAGCAGCAACCTCTCTAACAAAAAATATATCTTTTTCCGAAATTGTGTCACCTCTGTGACGTCATTCACAACAAACACTCAGTCCTGTTTCTTTCGTTTCCCTTTTATAAAGTCGAAATCCCTGTCATAGGATAAAAATTCTGTGTCTTCTCACTACAAATTAATGTTAAATTTTTTCGAACTTTCCAGAATCGGTTAAGCACAAAAGGGATCTGCTGAAAGTTTGATTGTTATTCTGACCTGACCAGTTGTTGAGAATAGAAGCATTTCGGCGTATTCTTGTGTTATACTCTTGGAAGAACTCATTTTGTAACAAATAATCAGTAATCACGATTGCCAATCCACTGTGCAAAGCATGTTTAACTGCGTGGATAACAAAGACAGCAATGTACAACGGTCAAAACAATTACAGCATTTTGTTCTATTGTGAACATCAGTGCTGACTTTCCTGGGCTACGCTCGGGTATGGGTCCCGATTACCTTTTTGAATCCTCAGAGGGGATAAAAAGGCTACATTTAATTTATATTAAAAACCAGTAAAAGTATACGTCAGTGACAGTATTAGCAGAAGCAGGTAATGACTTTAGATTACTTTTATATCTGGACTTTTGCAAATGGTAGGTTCGTATTCCTTTTAGATGCCATGGCAGCCAATGCCACAGCCTTTTCAGTACGTGACAAGGATGTCGACCAGTACAATATTACTGAAATCGTTTCACATGTGAATTTTAAAGGCAACGAAAATAAGTAATAGCCTTGCGCCTAAGGTTTTAAAATATATTCTAAAGTAATTTAATAAAATAAGTAAATGCTTTGATAACTTTTAATAAAATGACGTCAAAACAAAAGAGAAATAACTCCAATACTATGAAGAGCGTAATGCAATTTAATTTAGCCCGACCCGGATCAGCAATTAGAAAACTAGCTCAATACTTAGGATGGTTACGGGATTATAAATAATTAATTGAACTGTCACAGGTATTCCTCAATATCTATTAAAAGTATAGTTAAAAATCATGTGCTTATAGAACCAGATAATATTTCGTATCCATTGTGAAGTAATAAAACCTGTACCTCCAGATCGTGGTTTCGTCTCGAATGCCAATATAAGATAACAAGCATAATCATTTGCAGATGACATCTTATACAAGAACTACAATCCTGTGACCAGGCCTTTCTGCCTGGGATGTTATCTCACAACCTTGAGAAAATCTGAAAGTTAAATATATTAAATTATTCGTAGCGGCCGCATAGCTTGTGGAATCTAAAAGAAAGTTTAGTGTCCTAACCGGCGGCTCGTCTCGAAGATGAGCTGAAAGAAAATTAATAATTATTTTCTAGTACGGCGCCTAACAATGGTCAATCTTCCGTTAAGGCCACGTCTACTCAGGACAAGCAAGGTTTAGTTTTACAAATAATTACGTCCGTACACGAATTTTAAGTCATGAACAGCATATTTTAGTTTCGTTTACAACTTACATAGGCTGTTACAACAAGATGAACCTCAGACAATCGTTCTTTCCTCTTCGAGTACCAGGGAAAAAAAATGTACAAAGTTCAGTCACAGAATTTCGAATGTCCATGGAATAAATTGCAACACAATGCTTTTGTTTAATCTTTGGCATAATCTTCAGCTATTCATACAATAATTATCACTAAATGGCATTTATAAACTTAAAATTCAAGACTACCTCAGGAGATACAGTACAATATTTCGCGGAGGCAGTGCTTTCATTGTTATGCAGGGATGTCTCAATGTCGTTTGTTCACTTCTATATTCAGTGTTCAATTGGTTAAGTTGAGGCATGGAATTAATCGTAAGATTGCGCAGTATTTCTCGAATAAAAGTATTAAGTTGTTTGAAGGTCATGATGGAAATGGTAGAGGTGATGAAAGTAAGGAAAAGAATGGAGATGGCGCGTAAAGAAAATGAACCATTCAATTGCAGACCTACTTCCGTTAATAGTGTTGACTGTGGTCTTCCTGACTGTTGAACAATGGAAAATGGAGAAAATGTATGTGAGAAGAATGAGTATTTCATAGTAAAGAACAAGAAACTCGGGTGAAAAAGCTATAAAAAATTTGGAACTCTCAGAGTACCACTACACTTCTTTTCAGAAACTACTGGTAATGCTAATATGTATGCGTGTAGAAGATGTTAAATGATATCCAGCATCGCTAGAGCTTCTATCTAAGTTTTATTTTCAAAGTGGCACGAGTCACGACTGATGCCTATTTACATTTAAAATGGCATGGGTAATCGACTGGTCCCAGTATAAAAATAACACCGTTTCTCAGAACCCTACAGGATGTCCACTCACTGACGAACTGAAATCGTTTTAAGTTTACACAGCTACACATGTAGTATCTGATACAATAGCAAACCCAAAATCACCAAATTAAGGGCTGCTGCCCTTTCAAAAATTTAAAATGCAGTTATAAATAGTATTACATGCATTTGAGCACGGCTCCATTACTGTAGTGAAACCCATATCTGTGAGGAAAGTAAATATATGTCTACATGTGCACACACTGTCACAAGAAACTGCATACTGTGTAGTGCATGACATGTGTTACATATTAGCCATATAAGCGATTTTCTCTCATATTCCATTAGCGTATTGGGCGAATAATAAGAATTGTCTGTGTGCTTCTGTACGTAGTTCATTCTCACGATCGTTATGCAAGGTATACGACAATAGCAGAGGTATCTCGCAGCCTTACTCGAATATCTGTTCTCTTAACTTGCTCAACTGTGCTTCGTGAGAGCAATGCATCTTCTGCTAAATTTCCTGGCGATTCCGATTACACATTTGTATTGGCTGTATCTATACGCTACGACCCTAATAGTACGTGTGTGAATTAGTTCTGTATCTGCTGTATCATATGATAAGTATTCCGATCACAACAACACTACTGTAGAAGTGGTTGTACTATCACCTTGCACAGGACTTTCTTCACAGATAACGCTGAACATTCTCGTAACGCAGCGACATGTTGTGTGAATTAATTTCTCCCAGTAACAGAAATGGGCAAGGCATAACTATTACACTAAAATAAGATTTTATTGTGTAGGCAAATTTCTAGATAATCTATCAGGAAGTACTTACTTACCTGTTCTGAAATACTTATTTTTGGAGATTATTCCGGACCTTTACACCTAAGGTGATTTGACTGTAACCGTCTGATCGCCGGTAGGATTACGCCTGGGGTTATCAATAAGAATTTTGTTATTTAAGTTCTTCTTCGGTGTAATGACCAATGCTGCCCTTTGGCGTCGGCTGTGCGTGACTACATAACCACAGAAGGACACCGTTGTGTCAGTGTATACAGTAGCCAACTATCACATTTCGTGGGAACGGCATGGCGCCTGAAATACCCCTGCATATAGAGTGCTTCGTTCATACTGACGGACAGGGTGAGGAGTGCAAAAACAACGCAAGCAGCTCGTATGTGGTGTAGTGCATGCACCTATCGTATTGTCAAACTTTAAAAATTTCCAAGGTATATGCCGTGGAACAAATTTCTGGCGAACTCTCATAGTAGCGCGAGTAATTTGTAGGAAAAGCGAAGTATGTATTGTGTTACGGATCTGATGCAAGTTCTTCTCAAACGGAAGAAAGTGTAACCGAATGTGTCTCTATCTTCTTGGGATCAATGAGCATAGAAAAGCTAACGTTGAAGTGTTCGATTACGTTCCACGCGTAATGAATGGATTTTGACTTGATCTCCATGATCATCTGGTTGCTGTACGTAATAATTAACCTCTCTTGTGATGTATAGGAAACCAAACCTTCTATACCGTGGTGCAAAGGAGGAAACTGTTTGCGGCATAATTGAGGTAATAAATAGCAGCTTCACGGCAGATGTGCTCCCTACGAGGAATCGATCACCTCAATTTTGTGAGTTATTTGTGGGGTGAATCGATCAGTTGCCTGGATGCCTCTAAATCTGAAACATGGTCACTAGATACTTAAAGAATGATGCTTCTCTCAATGTACCACAAGTAAAAGAGTAATGAAAGGGCAAATTTTTTTTAATATTTGCCAAGATACTTCTGCAAAAGTTTAGCACAACACTTTTTATTCCAATTGTGGAAACATACTTATTTTTAGCAGGTATTACAAAGGTACTGAGCTATAGTAAGGACAACGCCTTCCGTAATCAACTTTCAATTTATTTTGTGATAAGGGAAATGTTTTCTTCCCCAAAGGCAAAAAAATATTCTTCTTCACCTGTGTTTAAAAAAATATTAATATTTATAGTTCTTCTGAATGAAAGTTATCGTGAACTAAAGTAGGCCAACTGAATTCTGACAAAACTACAAGAAATTCCTTAAATGAGTATCGAAAGGTATAGAAGGTGATATTCCCAAAAAGCTTCAAAATACGTCGTACTTCCGATTGATCTGTATAATGTAGAATATGTATCAAATGCGTGGTTGCTACAACGGTTGCAACAGAAGTTTTTCTGTCTTGAACTGGATAAGCAATCTTTCCTTACTTCACTTCTCTATCATTTCATCAGGATCCACGTAACTTAAGCTGCAAGAAGTATCAATAATTAATGCATCGTCTTATTAACTTAATTATGGGAAAATAAATACTGCTAAATTGCTTACATCTATGCAAAAGGATAATGATCATTGAATGGCAAAGTTGTTTGGAGCACGTGAAGACAGCAGCAAAAAAACAACATCGAAATAATGTTTCTGAGCAGGTGTACAGGTTATCAAGCAATTCGTCAAAGATATAACAGTCGTCCAGTCAATAATAATTTAATTTGGATTAACATATCAATAATGTCTTCCTGTATTCTGAAATCTCACATTACTCGATTTCAGAGGAGTTCGAAAAACAGTTGCCGACGAATATGGTTGCAATGCACCACTGATGAAATTGCATTTGTGGATCATTTGGAGCAAAACGTGAAGGGTACTAGTGTTCAATAGCCATTGCGTGATAGTTAAGACACTTCATTGCGGATCAACTGCTAATGAGAAAAGAAATTTTCGTCAGCAAAGTATAGGCTTTCATGAAATGATAGCGTACACATACTCATTACCAATACGTGTGGCTTTATTTGTAGGTTAAGTTCTAAATCTCTTTGCTGTTTATGGTGACTGTTTATCGGTTCAAAAATGGTTCAAATGGCTCGGAGCACTATGGGACTTAACATCTATGGTCATCAGTCCCCTAGAACTGAGAACTACTTAAACCTAACTAACCTAAGGACATCACACAACACCCAGTCATCACGAGGCAGAGAAAATCCCTGACCCCACCGGGAATCGAACCCGGGAACACGGGCGCGGGAAGCGAGAACGCTATCGCAGACTGTTTATCGGATGTGAACGCTTAGCTCGTATAGCCAATTGGTGTTGCTGGCTGTATAGAAGCAAGATGTTTCGACCTTCGGCGTAATGTCACTATGTTGTCCAACAGGACGATGAAACACACCACTGCACTGTACAAGCCCTTGTGAAGCTTATGAGAGATAGTCAACAAAGTTTTAGTAATCGTCTCAAAAGTTAATTTCCTGTGTGTTTGCAAGTGGAAGTCTTTTTGTTTTCTTTTTAAGGCAAAGGTAGAAGTGGAATTACGCTGCAACAAAACATGTTGTATTCGTAGAAGTGAACAACACTGCACCATCATATGTCACAATGTTTTAAATGGTGCAGACGTTTCTTGTGTGGTAAAACAAGTCTTAAAGATTAAGAACGAAGTAACAGGCCACCTATTTGTGAAGACTTGAGAGTGCTAGAGAAATGGAGACCTAGTGTTCGAAGACCGACTTAACACAAACCTAGCGACAATGGAAAAAGTGAAAGGAGACCATTACTTTTCAACATATTGTACGATACTAATGAATGTCGCCGTCTCGCCGACTGCTCATATCCACTAAACAAATTCCACCCGACAGATGCACTAGTGTAACTGTTACAGCTGTGCAAGGCCACTTCAGATGCCTGTTTTGGCCGCATAATCACCACAGATGAGTGCTGCGTGTATCACCATGAGCCCAAGACAAAGGAACGAAGCGAAGCTGTATAAAATATATAAATTCACCACAGCCGAGAACGCAAACACCTAACCTACATCGGACAAGGTGACGCTGACGGGTTTTTGGGACTGTCAAGGTGTGATGCTTACAGAGTATGCTCGTAAAGGCAATCCTCACATGGATATGTTGCCGAAATCTTTTGAGAAGTTACAAGCTACTGTGAAGAAGAAGTAACGGTAAACTAAGTCTGCTCCACGACAACCCCCCAGCTCATTCTGCCCACGACGCAGTCAGTCACACATGCTGCTTCATTGGGCTATAGTGGTGAATTCGAGACATTGTATGTGTAATTCCGCGTCCTTTACGCTGACAAATGGTTGACACGTTAGTATTGTTTAGTCGTATGGAACCATAAGCTTAATATTTTTAAGTGTGTTCTAAATAAATGCAATCTCAGGAGTACGCTCCATTTGTGAAATGCGTGTTAATAACGCAGCTACTTAGTTTGTTAAACTCGTCTCGGAAAGTGCGCTCTAGTGCATGTCCACGTTGCTGTCATGTTTAGCATCTTGTACCCTGTGAGACAAAAATTACTTAATATATTACCAAAGTGTGATCCCTGGTCGGTCATTCAGGAGTTCAATAATTAAAATTCCGGTGCACAGTTTTCTGTTTATGATACAGAACAGGCTAGTAATCAATTAAAATTTATCTGAGACAGGTTGGCACTCAGGGGTGAATAAATAATGTCAATCACATTGTTTGTGCACAGTTGCTGCTGAGCTAACAACTTTTTGTTACAAGATGAAGTGATGCACTTTTATCAGAACTGCGAACCACTTTTAATTGACAAGGGATGCAACTCTATTGAAAACAGTATTTTCCTAGAATTTTTGAACATATAGCGGAGAGCGGCCTATACTGACAAGATCAACTACTGCAATACAGAGATAGTAATCAATAAATATTTGTAATCAATAAATACAGCACTCAACATGCATGATTGTCAAGAAAACGTAAACGACCATTGCATTTTAAAGTGCTGGAGAGAGGCGAATTTATGTGAAGAGAATCCTTAGACATTGCAAACAGAGGTCAATCCATGAGCCAACGACTGGACTGACGAATTTTGGTGGTTGCGATGACTGCGAAGGGTGTCTTTCACTACAGCAGAGCGATGAAGTCACGCTCGCTGTTTTCAAACGGTGTTACCTACAAGCGATCGACAAGGTAAAATGAGCAGGTACATTTTCATCTGACTCAAGGCGCAGTGTGCGTACACTATATCGGGAACGCACCGGGGTCGTCTTTCTGCAACCGTTGGTCTGAAGAGAACCTGAGAGACTGGGTTAAGGGCGGGTTGTGACCTGAGGCTTCATGATTTCGGAAGTTCGCACGCCAGTGAGCAGCCGACATACAAATTACGACTAACGCCATCTGTAGGGGTGGCAGAAGTCAATTATAGTCTGCTGGGACTTACAGAACATACGTGTTTTGTCCACTGAGTTTTCTCCCATCCAACGGACGAAAGAGAGCCTGCTCCGCATCATAAGAAACTATACTGGAGACACCAACATTTCAGTCACTGTTCCAGTCGCCTCCTTCTGGGCATCTTTAAGTGCTTCAGCTATAAGGAGTCTTTATACACTACTGCCCATTAAAATTGCTACAGCAAGGAGAAATGCAGATGATAAACGGGTATTCATTGGACAAATATATTATACTAGAACTGACATGTGATTACATTTTCACGCAATTTGGGTGCATAGATCCTGAGAAATCAGTACCCAGAACAACGATCTCTGGCCGTAATAACGGCCTCGATACGTCTGGGCATTGAGTCAAACAGAGCTTGCATGGCGTCTACAGGTACAGCTGCCCATGCAGCTTCAACACGATACCACAGATCATCAAGAGTAGTGACTGGCATATTGTGACAAGCCAGTTAGTCGGCCACCATTGACCAGACGTTTTCAGTTGGTGAGAGATCTGGAGAATGTGCTGGCCAGGGCAGCAGTTGAACATTTTCTTTATCCAGAAAGGCCCGTACAGGACCTGCAACATGCGGTCGTGCATTATCCTGCTGAAATATAGGATTTCGCAGGGATCGAATGAACGGTAGAGCCACGGGTCGTAACACATCTGAAATGTAACGTATACTGTTCAAAGTGGTGTGATGCGAACAAGAGGTGACCGCGACGTGTAACCAATGGCCCCCCCATACCATCACGCCGGGCGATAAGCCAGTATGGAGATGACGAATACACGCTTCCAATGTGCGTTCACCGCGATGTCGCCAAACACGGATGCGACCATCATGATGCTGTAAACAGAACCTGGATTCATCCGAAAAAATGACGTTTTGCCATTCGTGCACCCAGGTTCGTCGTTGAGTACACCATCTCAGGCGTTCCTGTCTGTGATGCAGCGTCAAGGGTAACCGCAGCCATGGTCTCTGAGCTGATAGTTCATGCTGCTGCAAACGTCGTCGAACTGTTGGTGCAGATGGTTGTTGTCTTGCAAACGTCCCCATCTGTTGACTCAGGGATCGAGACATGGCTGCACGATCCGTTACAGCCATGTGGATAAGATGCCTATCATATCGACTGCTAGTGATACGAGGCCGTTGGGATCCAGGTCGGCATCCTGTATTACCCTCCTGAACCCACCGATTGCATATTCTGCTAAAAGTCATTGGCTCTCGACGTACGCGAGCAGCAATGTCTCGATACGATAAACCGCAATCGCGATATGCTACAATCCGACCTTCATCAAAGTCGGAAACGTGATGGTACGTATTTCTCCTCCTTACACGAGGCATCACAACAACGTTTCACCAGGCAACGCCGGCCAACTGCCGTTTGTGTGTGAGAAATCGGTTGGAAGCTTTCCTCATGTCAGCACGTTGTAGGTGTCGCCACTGGTGCCAACCTTGTGTGAATGCTCTGAAAAGCTAATAATTTGCATATCACAGCATCTCCTTGCCGTCGGTTAAATTTCGCGTCTGTAGCATGTCATCTTCGTGGTGTAACAATTTTAATGACCAGTAGTGTATCTTCTCAGTGCCGCACACTGGGCATGACGTTACGTCATAATTTTGAAAGGTCAGAGTTACGATTGATCAGTTGAGGCGGAAGGAGCGGGAATTTTATTGTAATAGGTTGTTACGGTGGAGGGAGTGGCGACCTGCGGTTGTCTGTTGCTTCTTGCATTGTTTGCCATGACTGGTGGTCGTCGGCGAATGCGGCGCGGACTCCTGTTTTCCTCCTGCTGGAGGCAGGCAGCGCGGCTACAGTTAGGCGCCGGTAGCGCTCGGTTCTGTGTTGGTGGTGCGGCCTGTTGGACTCTTAGACCTGGCAGCCTGGATGGAGAAAGCTTGTGTCTGTCCTCTCTGTTTATGTGGTTAGCGATGCTCAAAACTTAACATACAGCTCAGAAGGCAGTATACAGCGTTTCTGGCCAAAGGCTACAAACACAAATCAATCCAAACAGCCATGTCAAAAAAACAAAAGGAAGCGAGATAGGCAAGAAATCGACAAACTGCAGCTACCAGTGCGTTTACCTTGCGTGAAAAATGTCACTGACCGTACTGATAAACTCCTCTGTCGGGTTGGTATCCAGCCTGTCTACCACAGCAGCCCCTCGATCCGTGATGTGCTACGCTCCACAAAGGACGAGGCACATGCTTTAAACGCTGCAGGTGCGAACAAGGTGGAATATCAGTGTGGGTAGTAATACATCTGTGGGACCAGCATGCCGACAGCAACGCGCATACGAGAACATGAGCGCTCCATTCGTCTGGGGCAGCACAGCAAGTCTGCAGTGCCCGAACACAGACAAGACTGCGGCGAGAAAATTGAGTTTACAGAAAATCACGTACTGGCTAAACAGCCGGCCTTGACGAGACGCAAGATCAGAGAATACCTAGAAATAATAAAACACCTTAACAACATGAACAGAGAGAATGGATAGAAGCTTGTTACGGCAAGAAAGAATGAATGAATTGATTGTTAGTGTTAATAACGATCATCCTCCTTTACCTCCTCTGCATTACTGCAGATGACGTGTCACTGAGCACATTTGTTCTGTGCATGCACTACACGTGAGGCGCCTAGTTGTTTTCACTGCACTGTGTGGAATACGAAGGTTCTGTTATAGTTCACTAGCCTGCTGTCTTCAAGTTGACGTTCCCAGCGCAGAAAACAACACGCAGGTCGTAGGTTCTGTATCTTGAGGGTGAAACTGACTTTTAGCGAGGTTCTGTTCTGAAATAATGTATCACTTCTTTGGGAAGCCACTCGCGTATTTTAATATAGCCACACGAGAAGACTACTTGATCTTAATACAACACCTTGTGATAGAGAAAAGTACATGATCAAAAACAATGTTCATGAAAATGTATCTTTACACTTTTTGTGGCACATGTCTGTGCCTCATGACTACCAGAGTGAATCTTTTAATACTGAATACTGGCAAACACATCCAGCCACAGACAAAATGACTGTACATTTCGACTGCCTAATCCAGAGTGACGAACAGGAACTGAAATAAAAATTTGAAACACATCCTACGACAGACAACATGTCTGTTCTTCTCGACTGCCTAATCCAGAGTGACGAACAGCCCGATACACTTCGCACGCCATACCAGAAAAGGCGTGACCCGAACGCTTCCGAAGTGCTTCGTCTGCAATTTCGTCAGTCTTTTGTTTTTGATTTAAATTGTTTTTTAATAATTCTAAAATGACTTATTGATAGTCAGCTGTTGAGAGATATTTATATTAAAAAGTGAAGTCATTCCAATGAGTAGTTTAACTAATAATAATAACTATACTTTAACGTTTTGGCGCCCTTGCTCCGAACACAGCAGCCAATCGCAGAGCAGTAGCATTATGCAGGCGGTCTTTCTCACGGGAAAATTGAATATTTTATCAGGAGCAAATTCGTATTAAATATTTGGAGAACTTCGAAATGAAACTCATGATAGTATAGGAAATCCATCAGTGACTCGGTCATTAACAATGGGTTTGGAATCTGGAATTATATTATGGGTTTTTAATTGCCTGGGATTCTTTTTCGTTAGAAGTGTCTCGCGAATCGTGCGGCCTTGCTTGGTTTGTGGCTTTACAGGCTACGTGCGACTGAAGGAATACTAAATGGAGACAGGATGGAAAGAACGTTGCCCAGGTAGAGCTACCGACTGATACGTGCTGTAGCCTCCTGTTGACTGCATTACTGATCGTGCCGGACCTGTTCTATGGCCGGCTTGGACACCAGACATGACGACGAGGGAATTAATCTGATGTCATCTGAAGCGCTTACCTTGCGACACCCCAGTATGAGTGACACTTTGTTACTCGCATTTATGCTTACGTGTGGGTGTTAGCAGTAAAATATAATGAAAAAGAATAGTTAGGCACTTCAGACCAACCCATCTTCCTACTGGTAAAGTTCAGTCTCACGCTTACGCGCACGCAAACATTCTTACTCTCCCCCTCTCTCTCTCTCTCTCTCTCTCTCTCTCTCTCTCTCTCGTATGAGTCTGATGGCTTGGAAGGTGCAGTTGTGATGGTGTTTGCGAACCTTCCTTCATTTTCAAACGTAACGGGGCTGTCCATGCTGAGTCTGTGCAATCATGATTGTTCATGAAACTTCCTGTCCGCCCCAGTAGCTGAGTGGTCAGCGTGACGGATTGCCGTCCTCCGGGCCCGGGTTCGATTCCCGGCTGGGTCGGAGATTTTCTCCGCTCAGGGACTGGGTGTTGTGTTGTGTTCATCATCATTTCATCCCCATCCGGCGTGCAGGTCGCCCAATGTGGCGCCGAATGTAATAAGACCTGCGCCAAGGCGGCCGGACCTGCCCCGCGAGGGGCCTCCCGGCCAATGACGCCAAACGCTCATCATCATCATCATGAAACTTCCTGGCAGATTAAAACTGTGTGCCCGACCGAGACTCGAACTCGGGACCTTTGCCTTTCGCGGGCAAGTGCTTGGTGGGCACACAGTTTTAATCTGCCAGGAAGTTTCATATCAGCGCACACTCCTGCAGAGTGAAAATCTCATTCTGGAAACATCCCCCAGGCTGTGGCTAAGCCATGTCTCCGCAATATCCTTTCTTTCAGGAGTGCTAGTTCTGCAAGTTTCGCAGGAGAGCTTCTGTAAAGTTTGGAAGGTAGGAGACGAGGTACTGGCAGAAGTAAAGCTGTGAGTACCGGGTGTGAGTCGTGCTTCGGTAGCTCATTGGTACAGCACTTGCCCGCGAAAGGCAAAGGTCCCGAGTTCGAGTCTCGGTCGGGCACACAGTTTTAATCTGCCAGGAAGTTTCATATCAGCGCACACTCCGCTGCAGAGTGAAAATCTCATTCTGGATGATTGTTCATATTTGGTATAGCACTGCATGGACGTAAATCTGTACCTGTGTGTACTGTAAACTGAAATATTAGAGTTCTTGCTCTGCTCTTCAGTTTGTTAACCGTTCGTCACCTGTTCTTGTACAAACAGTGATGTCCTACTGTTGACAGAATTGAAGCCCAGCTGTAGAGACGCGAGATCGCAGTAATTGTGTCGGTAACAGCGAGTATCTCGAGCTCGTAGAAATATTACCCTTGCAAACTACACGCATTCAGTGTTACTCGCATTTATGCTTACGTGTGGGTGTTAGCAGTAAAATATAATGAAAAGGAATAGTTACGCACTTGAGACCGACCGATCTTCCTACTGGTACAGTTCAGTCTCGCGCTTACGCGCACGCAAACGTTCTTACTCTCTCTCTCTCTTTCTCTCTCTCTGCCTGTGTGTGCTTGTGTGTTCGTGTGTGGGCGTTTCTGTTCAGCAGTGTTTAGCGGAGTACTGATGAGCAAAGGAGTTGTTATTTCCGATTTGCGTAGGATGTCATAGATATTGCTGTAATTCCACTCCATAAATTCCGACAAACGTTAGCTTGTCACATACAACCGTAAATTACTCGAAATTATTGTTTTATAGTCTGCCAGTAACAGAAATGTTGTAGTCGCTAAAATGTCATGCCAAATGCAGTGTGGTTTTGCATAAGGGCAGGGTTTAAAATGTGAAATATTTTATAACATTTCCCTGGAAATATAACGGAAACATCGGAAGAGCAGAACCACAGTGTAGGCAGGACAAAAAGCATCTACAAATGGCTGTGTTAAATTCTCCAGTGACACAGAAAGAAAGGTTAATTAGCGACTGTATAAAACGAATCATGATGACTTACTGATTTATTGCTGTGCCACTTAAGGATTATCAACAAGTTTTAGGCAACGGAACAAACTATTCATAGGTGCTAAAATTACGTTGGACAACCTGCTGAAGCTAAATTCACACATCCCTTGCATTAGTTTTGCCTGATATAAAGTCGATCTATACTTCCTCGCTTCGAAAAGGTAAAGTCACTGGTAAGAAATATTTCACTTTTTTTGGAACGCATATCACAGTGGAACATTGGCCATGGATTGCTGTCAGAGTTAAACAAACAGGTGATTACGACTTGTATACTAAACTTATCCGCAGCTCGTGGTCTTGCGGTAGCGTTATCGCTTCCCGAGCACGCGGTGCCGGGTTAGATTCCCAGCGGGGTCACGAATTTCCACCTGCCCCGAGATGACTGAGTGTTGTTGTGTCGTCTTCATCATCATTCATCCCCGTTACGGTCGAAGGAAAGCAACGGCAAACCTCCTCCATTAGGACCTTGCCTACTACGTCCGTGCGGGTCTCACACATCGTTCCCCTATGCTCTGTCAAAAAGCATGGGACTACATTTCATTTCCATACTAAACTTGATGCACTAAAAATGGTTCATATGGCTCTGAGCACTATGGGACTTAACTTCTGTGGTCATCAGTCCCCTATAACTTAGAACTACTTAGACCTAACTAACCTAAGGACATCACACACATCCATGCCCGAGGCAGGATTCGAACCAGCGACCGTAGAGGTCGGGCGGTTCCACACTGTAGCGCCTAGAACCGCTCGGCCACTTCAGCCGACCTTGATGCTCTACAAATAGCTTAATTTTTCGAGTTACTCTACGCACTTTTGTAAGAAATATGAAAAAGTCGTCCATCAGCGTGTCAATTGGGAAGCCATAGAATTCTATGAAGTTATAAAAATCATAAATTACAACCGTAAATACACAGTTTCACCATAAAATATACGGTTCTTCTACAGTCTTGCAAATAATACACTCCTGGAAATTGAAATAAGAACACCGTGAATTCATTGTCCCAGGAAGGGGAAACTTTATTGACACATTCCTGGGGTCAGATACATCACATGATCACACTGACAGAACCACAGGACATAGACACAGGCAACAGAGCATGCACAATGTCGGCACTAGTACAGTGTATATCCACCTTTCGCAGCAATGCAGGCTGCTATTCTCCCATGGAGACGATCGTAGAGATGCTGCATGTAGTCCTGTGGAACGGCTTGCCATGCCATTTCCACCTGGCGCCTCAGTTGGACCAGCGTTCGTGCTGGACGTGCAGACCGCGTGAGACGACGCTTCATCCAGTCCCAAACATGCTCAATGGGGGACAGATCCGGAGATCTTGCTGGCCAGGGTAGTTGACTTACACCTTCTAGAGCACGTTGGGTGGCACGGGATACATGCGGACGTGCATTGTCCTGTTGGAACAGCAAGTTCCCTTGCCAGTCTAGGAATGGTAGAACGATGGGTTCGATGACGGTTTGGATGTACCGTGCACTATTCAGTGTCCCCTCGACGATCACCAGTGGTGTACGGCCAGTGTAAGAGATCGCTCTCCACACCATGATGCCGGGTGTTGGCCCTGTGTGCCTCGGTCGTATGCAGTCCTGATTGTGGCACTCACCTGCACGGCGCCAAACACGCATACGACCATCATTGGCACCAAGGCAGAAGCGACTCTCATCGCTGAAGACGACAGGTCTCCATTCGTCCCTCCATTCACGCCTGTCGCGACACCACTGGAGGCGGGCTGCACGATGTTGGGGCGTGAGCGGAAGACGGTCTAACGGTGTGCGGGACCGTAGCCCAGCTTCATGGAGACGGTTGCGAATGGTCCTCGCCGATACCCCAGGAGCAACAGTGTCCCTAATTTGCTGGGAAGTGGCGGTGCGGTCCCCTACGGCACTGCGTAGGATCCTACGGTCTTGGCGTGCATCCGTGCGTCGCTGCGGTCCGGTCCAGATGGACGGGCACGTGCACCTTCCGCCGACCACTGGCGACAACATCGATGTACTGTGGAGACCTCACGCCCCACGTGTTGAGCAATTCGGCGGTACGTCCACCCGGCCTCCCGCATGCCCACTATACGCCCTCGCTCAAAGTCCGTCAACTGCACATACGGTTCACGTCCACGCTGTCGCAGCATGCTACCAGTGTTAAAGACTGCGATGGAGCTCCGTATGCCACGGCAAACTGGCTGACACTGACGGCGGCGGTGCACAAATGCTGTGCAGCTAGCGCCATTCGACGGCCAACACCGCGGTTCCTGGTGTGTCCGCTGTGCCGTGCGTGTGATCATAGCTTGTACAGCCCTCTCGCAGTGTCCGGAGCAAGTATGGTGGGTCTGACACACCGGTGTCAATGTGTTCTTTTTTCCATTTCCAGGAGTGTACATTGGAACCATGATACTCGTGCTTTACTTCCAAATATTACTTACGATCTGCCATACATTTGAGAATAGGTATTATCTGGCTATTAATAGGTAAATTATTGGCACACAATGCTTATTGGTGCTAGTGAAGACGAGATTCCAATCAAACGTCAAATTCGCAGTTAAGTTTCATGACGAAACTAACTTCTTTACCTACCTTCTGTTTTATGACTGTGCAGGAGACTGGTCTGCGTGTACTGAAAGAATATTCCGAGGAATTTACTTTCAGCATCTAGTCGCTCCAGGCGCACGTCTAGTTGCTTTAAAACCAAGGTGACACTCATACAGTAACAGATCAGAAAATTAATACTGTTCTCTGCCATGGAAATCAGCGATCCTAACTCAGTTAGCAGCGGAGTGTTGTTCTACCAAGGGAACTTCATAGGAGACAAGGGTAGGTACCGGTCGACATTTGAGTCGGTACGGAGTGAAAAAAAATAAATGGTTCAAATGGCTCTGAGCACTATGGAACTTAACATCTGAGTTCATCAGTCCCCTAGATCTTAGAACTACTTAAACCTAACTAACCTAAGGACATCACACACATCCATGCCCGAGACAGGATTCGAACCTTCGACCGTAGCGGTCACGCGGTTCCAGACTGAAGCGCCTAGAACCGCTCGGCCACTGCGGCCGGCGGTACGGAGTGAGCACATGTCACTAACATTAAACCTAATCTGTCACGTGACGTGTTCGCATTTTGGTCTAAGATTGGGACTTCAGTATTACACTTATTTTCTTGGCTATGCTCATTTATTTATGAAAAATCACTATTATGAATAATTGTTGCCTTTAGGGATGCAGATCAGTATATATCAAAGGAATTAAAGGTACTTGTGTATAAATACCACAAACATCTAGTTCCAGTCTACCTGAAAGTGCTTCTTGTGTTGAAAATATTGAGACACAATGTAAGAAATAGCGTTGTAGGATAAACTGATGTACGAACACACATTTGTGATACAACACCTAGATAAAGTTTGCTGTGTGGAACTGTGCTGCCGATCGAGTTGATAGGCCTACATAAAGTTTCTCTCAGCTTTCCGCTGCAGATGAAATTACAGACGACGTCTGAGTCGTTACCTCCATATTATGCAGATCTCCAAACCACTGAGCCTATAATAAATTAATCACAATAAGAAACTGCAGTACTAGTATCTCTGTTATGCAAAATGAGTATGTACGATTATTGATATAATTTCCGAAATATGAACAGCACAAACAAATGGCACCTGCAAGTAAACACGGAAGAATTTCACCCATCAAAATATTTCATTGTGTCGTAAATGGTTTCTGTGGTGAATGCCATAGTTCCACATTCGATGTCTCTTTGGGACACTTTAACAGTGGCATAATAGGAAGCATTTTCCAATGCCATCGGAGTATAATTTATTAAAACAAATGTTCAACAATGCGATAAAGTGCTGTAAAAGCAACTTAAAATAGCGTTGACTATTGACTATCCTCCTGTAACAGTAAAAGACAGTTCTCTGTGGTATCTCACTTGTCACAAACAAGAGAAATGCCCTTGCATCTACACTCCTGCAAATGGAAAAAAGAACACATTGACACCGGTGTGTCAGACCCACCATACTTGCTCCGGACACTGCGAGAGGGCTGTACAAGCAATGATCACACGTACGGCACAGCGGACACACCAGGAACCGCGGTGTTGGCCGTCGAATGGCGCTAGCTGCGCAGCATTTGTGCACCGCCGCCGTCAGTGTCAGCCAGTTTGCCGTGGCATACGGAGCTCCATCGCAGTCTTTAACACTGGTAGCATGCCGCGACAGCGTGGACGTGAACCGTATGTGCAGTTGACGGACTTTGAGCGAGGGCGTATAGTGGGCATGCGGGAGGCCGGGTGGACGTACCGCCGAATTGCTCAACACGTGGGGCGTGAGGTCTCCACAGTACCTCGATGTTGTCGCCAGTGGTCGGCGGAAGGTGCACGTGCCCGTCGACCTGGGACCGGACCGCAGCGACGCACGGATGCACGCCAAGACCGTAGGATCCTACGCAGTGCCGTAGGGGACCGCACTGCCACTTCCCAGCAAATTAGGGACACTGTTGCTCCTGGGGTATCGGCGAGGACCATTCGCAACCGTCTCCATGAAGCTGGGCTACGGTCCCGCACACCGTTAGGCCGTCTTCCGCTCACGCCCCAACATCGTGCAGCCCGCCTCCAGTGGTGTCGCGACAGGCGTGAATGGAGGGACGAATGGAGACGTGTCGTCTTCAGCGATGAGAGTCGCTTCTGCCTTGGTGCCAGTGATGGTCGTATGCGTGTTTGGCGCCGTGCAGGTGAGCGCCACAATCAGGACTGCATACGACCGAGGCACACAGGGCCAACACCCGGCATCATGGTGTGGGGAGCGATCTCCTACACTGGCCGTACACCACTGGTGATCGTCGAGGGGACACTGAATAGTGCACGGTACATCCAAACCGTCATCGAACCCATCGTTCTACCATTCCTAGACCGGCAAGGGAACTTGCTGTTCCAACAGGACAATGCACGTCCGCATGTATCCC
The DNA here is from genome assembly GCF_023864275.1 of Schistocerca cancellata. NCBI lineage: Eukaryota > Metazoa > Arthropoda > Insecta > Orthoptera > Acrididae > Schistocerca > Schistocerca cancellata. The sequence goes on along the minus strand of NC_064628.1, from coordinate 118,162,176 downwards.
GTGCCACCCAACGTGCTCTAGAAGGTGTAAGTCAACTACCCTGGCCAGCAAGATCTCCGGATCTGTCCCCCATTGAGCATGTTTGGGACTGGATGAAGCGTCGTCTCACGCGGTCTGCACGTCCAGCACGAACGCTGGTCCAACTGAGGCGCCAGGTGGAAATGGCATGGCAAGCCGTTCCACAGGACTACATCCAGCATCTCTACGATCGTCTCCATGGGAGAATAGCAGCCTGCATTGCTGCGAAAGGTGGATATACACTGTACTAGTGCCGACATTGTGCATGCTCTGTTGCCTGTGTCTATGTGCCTGTGGTTCTGTCAGTGTGATCATGTGATGTATCTGACCCCAGGAATGTGTCAATAAAGTTTCCCCTTCCTGGGACAATGAATTCACGGTGTTCTTATTTCAATTTCCAGGAGTGTACGTTCGCTCGTAACCTTATGGCTTTATTGGTTAAAATACAGGCTACAAGTATTACGATAAAAATGGCAGCAATGTAGATAGGACTGTGACACTTCATGCTCAAAGTCTTGCAAACGGGTTGTGATCACGCTCTTCTTTTTGCCGAATTATTCGACAGTTTCATCGAAGTAATTGTGTAACCACGAGAAAGGAACTGTCGAAGAACGATTGATGGAGGGAACCGTGTCACTTCCTTCCTTACCTTCACTGGACAGCTGGTTAAGAAACACATTAACCAGTATACATCGTTGACGCTTCGAAATTCACAAAGTGGCAGTCATACGAAGCTTATCCGTGGTGAGGAAAGGAAAGTATACTCATGAACTCGGAGTGACGTTCACCTTTAGTGACACAACTAATGTGACATCACTCCATTTACGCCACAGGAATCGGAGTGTTTCCACATGAAGCTTCGGTGATACAACTCGACTGTCGGCCGAGTGGCATCATTTTATCTGCATGTGGAAACACGTATTATTGCACGTGCAAGTCCACGATCAAGCAGCAGGCAGTAAAGACTTCAGTGAACCGTTCGCTCAGTATTATTCGACCCTACCGTTCTGCAAAATTTACTTGGCAATCGGGAACCTGAATTCTTACGTGTCTTCCAGTCCATTATTTGTAACCAAATTTTACCTCGTGTCGCCCACTTCGCCCATTCTAAGAACCTAGGAAGAAAATTAGTTTATAAAAGCATTAATTTTCAGAGTAATTCTCAGTTTCACCATATTTGTAGAAATCCGTAAACTTTGTGCTCTTTTGAATGACAAACACTGCGACTAACTCACGCAAGTCCCTCGTTTTTTATGTCCTGTCCTAAACACAGAATTAGCTCTCAGTGCCCAACCGGTGTCTGCAATCACTGTAATAGAGTAGTAATTGCATGGAGTGCAACTGTCCGGGAAAATACTTCCAATAGAGCAGACCCTGCAGCCACCCTGAAGAAACACATTACACTATTGGGAATGCGTCGTGTCTGTTCTTTCGGACATGTCCAAAAGAAGAGACACCACGCATTCGTCATTGGTATAATCGTTTCGCCCCGATGAACAATGAGGCCATAACCTTCAGTGCAGATGCACCGTCACGTTCGACGTCCAGCGGGAATCTAAAATTGGCGAGCGTTGTGGACAGGAGCAGGGACTGCGGATAGGTGGCGCTAGGTGGGAGTGAGCCAGTCGGGGAGCGTATCGAGATAGCCCGCGCATTTGCGACGAGTACGGGGTCTGCGTGGTGAAGTGCTTAACGCACCTGCCTAGTAAGAACCCTTCTGCATCGTATAAGAAGCGCGTTTTCCGTTCACGCATGTATATTACTTCTGTTTAGAAAAGCCTCAACATTATTTGTTTTGTATACTTAGTCCACGGTGCGGTGTTAGTTACATGTATTTTAGGTGTGGTGTAAAGCAAATACAAATTTTAAAAAACTGAATCAAAAAGTTAAAAAAATTACAAAACCTTAAAAAGAATTTCCCACTACGGATTTCCCCTCAGCAGTCCTAATACTTTGACGGCGATGGGAACACTATGGCCAGGCCTCGGATTACGACCCCTGCCCACACTGCCTCTCTCCTATAAAAAAAAAAAAATGCTCCGTAATCGGTGGATCACGTGATCGAGACGTCTCGTTTTTTTAATAATAAAAAAAGCGAGAGATCATGGGTTCGAGTCGCGGTCCAGCACACATTTTTACTAGTCGCCGCTATTTCCGCATGAAATGCCGATGCAGCTGACATCATTAGTTCTTTCCCTTCCTTTATCCCTGCTACATCTTCAGTTTACATAACATTACAATTACATCCTATCTTATTTCAGGTACTGAACGTATACGACTCCGGACGCCCTAGGGTCAAATGCAGGCAAGTTTATAAATCACTCGTTTAAAGACCTAAATGATTATTAAGCGCTACATAGTGAACTACAAGTATATGAGGTATTACTACAGTTATATAATTAACAAGTAGAGCTATCAAGCTTTCTGCTGTCGCAAAATGACTGGCAAACATAACTGGATTTTACGATGATTTTTCATTAAGCAGCATTGTAGCAAAATACAGTTGTAAATAAAAATTGTCAATTCTATTAATTATTAGGAATAACATACACATTTATACTCTGAAAAAGTGCATGGCAGAGGGTACTTTCCATTGCACCACATATTACGGTTTATTTCTGCTCCATTCTCGTAGGAGCATACGAACATCAACTATTAAAAATCCACGCTGTTGCTAACGTAATCTTGTGTTCGCTGTTTCTGCAGCAATGATAGTTGGAGAGCTGCAGTATATCTGACATTGCAGGAGGCAAGGTGTTAGGAGTGATAAGGTGCTTATCTCTACATTCCCAAATAAGAGAAAGGATTTTACAAAATTTATTCGCCTCAGCGGCGATTGAGAAGCACGTACTACTAAATTTTTGACAATAATGAATCTTCAAGCTATTCTTTGAAACATCGAAAGGAAACTTTCCACACATGAGTTATTAAATTACCATAAACAATAAGACAATCGATGTTTCAATGTCAAAATAATTTACAAGTTTTGCTATTATTTTCTGTTGTTCAATATACAAGTTAATAAAATGCCCTATAAATACGTAGTAAATCACAACTCATGGAGATGAAAGCAAATACGTTTGGTTAACAATCTGGTGTTGACAAAGGGTGACAAACTTGAGTTTAACTCAGACAGTGCTCAGATCCTTCATTCAGCGCAAATTATAGTACATTCTAAATCACTCACAGGGTAGAATTTAAAAGCACCTAGCCATGAGGTGACAACAACAGAAATTAATTAGAGATCGAACTTCAAAATGTATCATAATGGCCTCTCAGGCTTTAACTGTTTATAACAGAAGTTTTTGTAATTCGGCTTAGTAGTCTTTAATTAAAAAGTCTGTGGCAGTTTAACACAAGAGTGTTTAAAAGTGAATAATTAATTTAAAGGATTAATATTCTAGGACAGTTATAGCAGTTGGGCGTTTCAAAAGGTAACACAGAGTTAAGAAAAGTTATTTATTTTATACCTAGCAATTATTGCACCCAAATGGTAAAACTACAGTTCGGCAAGGTATTGCTTTTTACACGTAGCTGAAGATTAACGCGGACATGTTCTGGTAACAGCCAGTAATCAAACGTAGACAGCGTTATACGTGAGAATCTCATGTACATTTTCACAACAAAGCCTCACTGGAAGAAGAGTTCAAAATGGCTCTGAGCACTATGGGACTTAACTTCTGAGGTCATCAGTCCCCTAGAACTTTGAACAACTTAAACCTAACTAACCTAAGGACATAACACACATCCATGCCCGAGGCAGGATTCGCACCTGCTGTTCGGGGTACCAAACTGAAGCGCTTAGAACCGCACGGCCACACCGGCCGGCCGAAAGAACAGTGGTTTTCGCGAATCATAATTAGTACTTAAGTCCCACACAGAAAAAGGTGCACTCTACATACTTTCTAAGTCATTGCTTGGTTGCACGGTGAATACTGGCAGCCCAGCATCCACCGCCGGCCGGTGTGGCCGAGCGGTTGTAGGCGCTTCTGCCTGGAACCGCGCGACCGCTACGGTCGCATGTTCGAATCCTGCCTCGGGCATGGATGTGTGTGATGTCCTTTGGTTGGTTAGGTTTAAGTAGTTCTAAGTTCTAGGGGACTGATGACCTGAGATGTTAAGTCCCATGGTGCTCAGAGCCATTTGAACCATTTGAACCCAGAATCCACCAACCAAGCCACTAGAAACTCTAAAAATTTGAAATGACAACCACGCAGGAAGAGGGAAGCAGTAATTCTTTGAACGTTGTACGCAAGCTTTTCGCAGATACGGTTCACCATTCATCACGTGACGAACCGGACCTCAATCGGTGAGCTACGTTAGTTTCCTTGCGGAACAGGAGGCAAACATTCAGAACTGGGGAGAGTGAGCGGGCGGTAAAATTGCAGCGAGCAGCTATGCTGCCTCTGGTGGCACACAACCAAACCTGTCGCTACGTTAGGAAGTACACAGAGGTTTAATGAGCGCAGGGATCGCTGTTAAAGTTCTCGCGGGTCAATAATGTTAGATTTCTCTCTGAATCCTCGTTAGGATTCTTTGTAAGGAGCCTTCCACAGGTCGTATATTATATATTTTGGACTTTTCTGAAGTGGAATATTTACATTTCTGATCAGTTACTAATCCTTGCTCAACTTTGATATTTTATCAAGCTTTGTATGGGCGTTGGTGCTACTTTTTTCAGATAGTACTTCGTTCATTATATGTAACAATAGCATCCGCAGGAGGTTTCTATTTCCTGCCATATAACATCAACACAGGTCTCTGGGGCAACCTGTGCCTGAAATTACTTCTCCAGTTTGTCGGCGAGTCATCATTCCAGTCCCAATTTTCGTTTCATATCACCTTCTGAAGAAACTGCAAAAAGGTGGAAATTTAAGGAGATGGGACCTGGATAAACTGACTAAACCAGAGGTTGTACAGAGATTCAGGGAGAGCATATGGGAACAATTGACAGGAATGGGAGAAAGAAATACAGTAGAAGAAGAATGGGTAGCTTTGAGAGATGAAGTAGTGAAGGCAGAGAGGATCAAGTAGGTAAAACTCCGAGGGCTATTAGGAATCCTTGGGTAACAGAAGAAATATTGAATTTAATTAACGAAAGGAGAAAAAATAAAAATGCAGTAAATGAAGCAGGCAAAAAGGAATAAAACGTCTCAAAAATGAGATCGACAAGAAGTGCAAAATGGCTAAGCAGGGATGGCTGGAGGACAAATGTAAGGATGTAGAAGCTTATCTCACAAGGGGTAAGATTGATACTGCCTACAGGAAAATTAAAGAGACCTTTGGAGAAAAGAGAACCACTTGTATGAATATCAAGAGCTCAGATGGAAACCCAGTTCCAAGCAAAGAAGGGAAAGCAGAAAGGTGGAAGGAGTATATGGAGGGTCTATACAAGGGCGATGTGCTAGAGGACAATATTATGGGAATGGAAGAGGACGTAGATGAAGATGAAATGGGAGATAGGATACTGTGTCAAGAGTTTGACAGAACACTGAAAGACCTGAGTCGAAACAAGGCCCCGGGAGTAGACAACATTCCATTAGAACTACTGATGGCGTTGGGAGAGCCAGTCCTGACAAAACTCTACCATCTGGTGAGCAAGATTTATGAGACAGGCGAAAAACCCTCAGACTTCAAGAAGAACATAATAATTCCAATCCCAAAGGAAGCAGGTGCTGACAGATGTGAAAATTACCGAAGTATCAGTTTAATAAGTGACGGATGCAAAACACTAACTCCAACTCTTTACAGACGAATGGAAAAACTGGCAGACGCCGACCTCAGGGAAGACCAGTTTGGATTCCGTAGAAATATTTGAACACTTGAGGCAAGGAAAGGCAAATCTACGTTTATAGCATTTGTGGACTTAGAGAAAGCTTTTGACAATGGTGACTGGAATACTCTCTTTCAAATTCTAAAGGTGGCAGGAGTAAAATACAGGGAGCGAAAGGCTATTTACAATTTGTACAGAAACCAGGTGGCAGTTATAAGAGTCTAGGGACATGAAAGGGAAGCAGTGGTTGGGAAGGGAGTGAGACAGGGTTGTAGCCTCTCCCCAATGTTATTCAATCTGTATATTTAGCAAGCAGTGAAGGAAACAAAAGAAAAATTCGGAGTAGGTATTAAAATCCATGGAGAAGAAATAAAAACTTTGAGGTTCGCCGATGACATTGTAATTCTGTCATAGACAGAAAGGACTTGGAAGAGCCGCTGAACGGAATGGACAGTGTTTTGAAAGGAGGATATAAGATTAACATCAACAAAAGCAAAACGAGGAAAATGGAATGTAGTCGAATGAAGTCGGGTGATGCTGAGGGAATTAGAGTAGGAAATGAGACACTTAAAGTAGTAAAGGAGTTTTCTATTTGGGGAGCAAAATAACTGATGGTGGTCGAAGTAGAGAGGATATAAAATGTATACTGGCAATTGCAAGGAAAGCGTTTCTGAAGAACAGAAATTTGTTAACGTCGAGTATAGATTTTAGTGCCAGGAAATTGTTTATTTGTATGGAGTGTAGCCGTGTGTGGAAGTGAAACATGGGCGATAACTAGTTTGGACAAGATGAGAATAGAAGCTTTCGAAGTATGGTGCTACAGAAGAATACTCAAGATTAGATGGGTAGATCATATAACTAATGAGAATGTATTGAATAGGACTGGGGATAAGAGAAGTTCGCGGCACAACTTGACTAGAAGAAGGGGTGGTTGGACATATTCTGAGGCATCATGGGATCACCAATTTAGTATTGGAGGCCAGCATGGAGGGTAAAAATCGTAGAGGGAGACTAAGAGATGAATACACTAAACAGATACAGAAAGATGTAGGTTGCAGTAGGTACTGGGAGATGAAGAAGCTTGAACAGGATAGAGTAGCATGGAGAGCTGCATCAAACCAGTCTCAGGACTGAAGACCACAACAACAACATCACCTATTATCATTAAAAAAACATTGTGTGGTACTGAGTGAAACGTAATGACCACTAAGTAAACAAATACTTCCAACATAGGCAAAAATTAAACAGGAACTGACAGTTTTTCCTTAAAAAGGTGTATATGACGCGGAAGTAAACAGATTTTAATATTGCAAATAACTATGTTAATATGTTTACTTACAAATCGTCAAGGAATAGTTCAATATGTGTAAAAATCAACATTTTTACAGTATACAGCAGATAAATGCGATCACGGATAAGTAATTTTTTTTCTCTGCTGCTATTGATTTATTCACCAGATTTGTTTTATTTACTCTCATTTTCAGGTGCATCTATCAACAAGAAACACGTTGTCATCTTCATAACATATGTTGTCGATACATTAGTAAAACTTAAGCTGTAATGTGTTTGCCATGAACAAATTCTGTTACACTGGAAACAAGATATCGCATGATACACGAAGCAAAGAGGATGTAAGAAGCAGGAGCACATATATCACCAATAGGAGACAACTGTCATTAATTTCAGAAGAATTTTCTGAGGCTGTACACTTGGTGCACAAGAATGTGTGCAGTGAGTCATGGACTGTGCGGTAATCAGATATTTAGAGACTCGAAGTATTTGAGATGTGGCGATACTTTAAAGTGCTGAAAATTAGAGTGATAAAGTAAAGAATGAGGAGTTTTACTGCATTATCGGCGAGGAAACAATTATGTGAAAACGAGGAAGAAAGCGCGCAACGATTTTAAAATGCCCTGGCCAGGCGGTGTGTCGGCGAACGCACAGACCGAGCTAGAGCCTGGACCGCCGCAAGGACTGGCTGCGCTGGTGTTTGTGTTGTATAACGCTGGCGGTGAAAGAAGGGAGAGGGTGGAACCAGGTGCCGACACATAGCCTACTCCATGCAAATAGCACCGATGTGGCCGCCAAGCATGACGTCTCATCCGACGGGCGGATCACATCAGCAGTGTCACGTGCCTTCACTTCACGAGGCACTGTGGAGAGGTTTCGGATTTAAACCGGGACACTCTGGTGATGATTAACTTAACATCACCACCTCTCCTCCCCTTGCCAAATAATGGCAGCCAAAATTTTTTCCACCATCCGGATTCGAACCGACTTACCATCGTGCTTGAATGCGTTAGGGACCTCGGCTATGTAGGTGGATTCTCTTTCTTGTTGTGCAGCAGCGAACGGCTAAACGTCGTCAGCGGAGATGTGAATTTACCCGTCTCGATAGCTGCAGGTCAGCCCCTCGAATTGCTAAGTGAAGGAGCCTGGTTTCGATACCCAGCCAGGTCGGAGATCAGGGTGTCGTGTTATCCTTACCTCTTACGTCCGTATCGTCATGACCGACAGTACTATTGGGATAGCCGAAATAGCACTCGAAGCCCCCCCCCCCCCACACCCCCACCCCCTCGCAAAAAAAGTAGGAGAACGCTAGAACCAGATCGGCGAGCAGCGAGAGGCAGCTGATGTCATCGGCTCTCATGACGGTCGGGTGGTAAATCATTAATGTTTCCACCCTTTGTATAGGTTTGGTGTGGGCTATGTCTGAGGAAGATACTTCTGCACGTACGGCAAGTGGAGAGAAAGTGTTTCGATCATGGGTGGTCAGATGCGAAACTTAAGGCTTGTGTGCAGGCGAGTGGTCACTGACGGGATCAAGTCAATGTGCGACACTGTAGTTGTTTTCAGTTCGAGACGCGCGAGAGCTGTGGATACTTTCTACTGTATTTGAAGGCTGAGAGTATCTGTTTGGCGTACGACTCCGTGCCCCATCCCTCTCCTCTCCTTCCTTGACTTACTGTGGGGCGATTGTACACTCCTGGAAATTGAAATAAGAACACCGTGAATTCATTGCCCCAGGAAGGGGAAACTTTATTGACACATTCCTGGGGTCAGATACATCACATGATCACACTGACAGAACCACAGGCACATAGACACAGGCAACAGTGCATGCACAATGTCGGCACTAGTACAGTGTATATCCACCTTTCGCAGCAATGCAGGCTGCTATTCTCCCATGGAGACGATCGTAGAGATGCTGGATGTAGTCCTGTGGAACGGCTTGCCATGCCATTTCCACCTGGCGCCTCAGTTGGACCAGCGTTCGTGCTGGACGTGCAGACCGCGTGAGACGACGCTTCATCCAGTCCCAAACATGCTCAATGGGGGACAGATCCGGAGATCTTGCTGGCCAGGGTAGTTGACTTACACCTTCTAGAGCACGTTGGGTGGCACGGGATACATGCGGACGTGCATTGTCCTGTTGGAGCAGCAAGTTCCCTTGCCGGTCTAGGAATGGTAGAACGATGGGTTCGATGACGGTTTGGATGTACCGTGCACTATTCAGTGTCCCCTCGACGATCACCAGTGGTGTACGGCCAGTGTAGGAGATCGCTCCCCACACCATGATGCCGGGTGTTGGCCCTGTGTGCCTCGGTCGTATGCAGTCCTGATTGTGGCGCTCACCTGCACGGCGCCAAACACGCATACGACCATCATTGGCACCAAGGCAGAAGTGACTCTCATCGCTGAAGACGACACGTCTCCATTCGTCCCTCCATTCACGCCTGTCGCGACACCACTGGAGGCGGGCTGAACGATGTTGGGGCGTGAGCGGAAGACGGCCTAACGGTGTGCGGGACCGTAGCCCAGCTTCATGGAGACGGTTGCGAATGGTCCTCGCCGATACCCCAGGAGCAACAGTGTCCCTAATTTGCTGGGAAGTGGCGGTGCGGTCCCCTACGGCACTGCGTAGGATCCTACGGTCTTGGCGTGCATCCGTGCGTCGCTGCGGTCCGGTCCCAGGTCGACGGGCACGTGCACCTTCCGCCGACCACTGGCGACAACATCGATGTACTGTGGAGACCTCAAGCCCCACGTGTTGAGCAATTCGGCGGTACGTCCACCCGGCCTCCCGCATGCCCACTATACGCCCTCGCTCAAAGTCCGTCAACTGTACATACGGTTCACGTCCACGCTGTCGCGGCATGCTACCAGTGTTAAAGACTGCGATGGAGCTCCGTATGCCACGGCAAACTGGCTGACACTGACGGCGGCGGTGCACAAATGCTGCGCAGCTAGCGCCATTTGACGGCCAACACCGCGGTTCCTGGTGTGTCCGCTGTGCCGTGCGTGTGATCATTGCTTGTACAGCCCTCTCGCAGTGTCCGGAGCAAGTATGGTGGGTCTGACACACCGGTGTCAATGTGTTCTTTTTTCCATTTCCAGGAGTGTATTACTATAGTGTACCCTGTCACTGCAGCGTCCAAGCGCGTTTTGTCATCTTGCGTTTATTCTCGAAATGCGGAAATAACCGTTATCTGTGAGAAGCGCCGATACGTAGTGGTATGAGTCTGGGCTGTTGTTCAAGTAATAACTGAAGCTGGAGTTCGACCAGCGTTTACGTTTCCACTTAAATCTTGGATTGGTTCTAGTTAATTGTACTTTTTCCTTAAGTGCCTTTCTGATAACAACGCAAGCTCCACCAGCATTTGTGCAATTGTATTAAATCTTGTACTGAGTTCTACTCAAATGAATTTTTTTTTTGAGATTTTTGGCACGCATTTTAAGTGCCATTCAAATAATAACTGAATTGGAACTGCACCAGCGTATGTGCTTTTGAATTAAATCCCTTATTGGTTTCTACTGACTGAACATTATTTCATTACTTGAGAATTTGGATATTCACCTTAAGTGCCATTCAGATAATAACTGATTTGGAACTTGACGAGAGTCTGAGGTTTTTAATTAAATCTTGAGATGACTGCTAGTGACGGAACATTACTTGAGAGTTTTGGTAAGCACTTCAAGTGCCATTCAAGTCATAACTGGAGCTAGAACGTGACCAGAATTTCGCCCAGTGAGCTGATCCTTGTACTGACTTTTGAGTGCTGTAATTGTTGAAATTCTTCTTCGTGTAATCTTCTGATTGAATATTGAGATTTGATTTTTTATGAATAGGGTTATTACTAAATTGTAGATTAAGAGGGTATTTACATTCTTGGGCAATTCAGTGTATAATTACAACTGCGTTCACACACTCTTGGTATTGGAATCTTTATGTCTATTACGAAATAAAGATGGTCTTGAAAGTGTACACGTCTCTCAACCAAGCACCACCGCTCCCCAGTGACCGTTTCCGCTACAAGGCTGATAGCACATTTCTTATGACCAGGGATTTACTTCCATGGCACTACAGGAATCCGGGGAAGACAGAGACTGTAAGTTACACCAAAACTCTGGGAAGACTGACAGATGAAAATCTCAAAATGTGCCGTCGTAACTCTCTGCAGGATGATAGCAAAGTTGTTCAGTGACTTGATCGCTGTGATACTTAAGTAAGTCTCGTGTGGTAGTTATCCGCCATGACATCAGTTTCCATGTTAGTTACGAAAGCGTTTAGTTAACCCGTATTAGCTAACTGCCATTGTCGATTTCACATACACCATCAATTTGTAGTCGACTAGTACCTTGAAAATTTGTATTATTTCGTATCATTCACGGGTTTGCAAATGAAATGTAAAGCAGATAATTTTTAATAATCAAACTCTTAATGCACAGTTTTTATGCGCAATGACGCTACAGCACTGAGAATCTTTAGCTACTTGTGTTTGTAAAGGGTTGCTTTTATATTGCCAATTCACACAGTGACAACAACCGCGTATCATGTTATATTAGCTGATACCACTATGAAACAGACAGTTGGAATCATGTAGTATACAGGATCAGGTGTACTTGACCTGCTTTACCAGCAGATGAGCAGAGGACAGAGGACAGAAACAAGTACAGTATTTTATATAAAAGGCTGAGAAGCTCAAATCTTATTTATTCAGTTTACGTCGCTGCGCGCATCTGCCAGCAGGTGGCCCTCTGATCGAACTGTCTACCTGGAGGATTGGTCCTTACCAGGACGAGAACTGTCCTCGGAGATCACCCCTTCTCAGCGAAGTCGGCGCCGCTTAATTGAGGCCGCCCAAGCGCCCAAGGAAGAGATGAGAGAGAGAGAGCGCGAAAGTGAAGTGGGATGGGAAACGGAAAGAGGGAGGGAGGGAGAGAGAGAGAGAGAGAGAGAGAGAGAGAGAGAGAGAGAACTAACAGCAGAGGGGAAGCGAGGCGCAGGAGTGGCCCACCTTTCTCATGCTGATGCAGTAACTTTGTCTCCGCGCCCAAAGCCGGCCTAACGAGCGGCCCCCTTTACGTGTGTTTCTCCAGCGCGGTACGGCTGGGTACTTGGCGAAAAACGTACGAGCCTCCCATTCGTCTGCTTTTCCGTGCAAAACATGGGTGATCTGCAGCCTGCTTTTGATGTGAAAGGACCCAGAAACTCTGCCGAAAGCGAAGTGGTATACACGGAATCGTCTAAAAAAGCCCCCCTTTTTTTCGCGCAACAGAAGAAAGTCTCATTTAGTTGAATGGCGGTGTGTGCGCTGAAAACAGCTGCAAAAGCAAAGCTTTCTTCTAGCCGTATATTCCTGTGGAAAAACATAGTAATCCTGATCCTGGGCAGGAAATGGCCACGCGTCTCGTGGGACGCCCTTGTTTTCCAGTCTTGTTCTTGTGACTCTCTTATCACATTCGTTAGTTAGTGACAGTTTTGTAGATTCAGCATCTTCATAATATAGCTGATGCTTCGTTTTAGCGTATATAGCCGTTCCTAAACTCTGAATCTAAACAGATAAATGTGGTCAAAGATTTCTCAGCACTAAAACTAGTGTCTTATTAAAGATGCTATCCGCGAATATTTTACCAGAAAAAAGTGAATAAGTGGATGATTTACGTCCGTGTACCACAGTCCGTTCCGTCTTTGTTTGCGTGTATCTTAATAACACTCCTATTTAGATTCATACCACTGATTCGTTTATACTAAAGATATTAATGTGACCGGAATGGTGTTTCCCTTTAACCAGGTACTTTTCCGGGACAAGCCAGAACGATTAAGTAAGATCTAGATAGAAGAGAGAATTGTTATGCGGTAGTAAAAGTGTGAACAAGAAAGATGTACGCTTTGAAAACAGATATTTAACTCAAATGGCTAACGATCGTACACGATTTTTTCAAAATGAATGTAGCAATAGAATACTATCATACTTAGACAAAAAAAAGAGAATCGCCTCGTTCTTGAGAAATACACGAGGATTTAATGTAAGACTTTCATTTTTACAAGCAGCTGTTCGAACACAGTAACTGACCATGAAAAATAAGTAAACAGCCAAAAGCAAGGATGCCTTCACAAGTAATTGCGTTTGTCAGTGTAAAATGGCGTGAGATATTTCAAGGACAGAGGCGAGAAACTGAAGTTTACAAAACATCAAACATTGAAATCTAACAGGAACAATGAAAGTAAACCAAAGAGACAAAATATATGCATTCGGGAGTTCATTAATTTATTATGACGACCTAATGCCAGTAAACATTAAAATTTCAGACTAGGTACAAAAGTCGAAAAGGTAACTGTATAAAATATTCTAGATTCTAGAAAGAAAAGAGTGGTATAAAGAAGTGTTAAAAAGAATCAGCGGCTACTTCTAGGAAAATTCAACCTAATAGTAAAGAGAATAGAAAGACAAACTTAAAATTAAGCCGAAATGTGCATAAAAAAGCAACGGTGACACGCCACTAGAAATTAAATAATGTAACTCTGAAAGTAAAATCGCGTAGAAAGATATAAAATTCCGTTTAAAATATCTATTGGATTAATCTTGAGCAGTGTGCCAAATTCGTACAGAATTGTCAGTCAGAGCGATTCAAAATTGGTGTGCAACATTTCACGATATAGTTTTGAGCTACAGAATTCGGTAGCTAACTTACGTAGTGAAAGATATGTGAAACAGAAGACCCTACCACTGAAGGGGTCGGATGCATATATCTTGTGTGAAATGCCAGTGTCTCCTCACAGCGGAACGCGACGTGGGAGACTACCCAAATGTCATGCTCCGTGTAATGCCAACCGCATGAGAAATGGCACACCAAGAACATTCCCAACAGAAACTATTTTATATTCCGGGTAACCGGAGCTCTGGAAAGGGGATGATGTTAGAGAGAACTCCGCAAACAGCTGGAACAATTGCTGTTTATTGAAAAAACCTGTTTCACGATCTAAAGCCGCATCATTAGTTGCAACAAAGTTTAAAGATCATAGGCATACCCATCGCTCCTAATTAAAATTTACCATGCACTGAATAGTAAATTGGGGGCGATGGGTATGCCTATGATCTCTCAACGTTGTTGCACCTGAAGGTGCGGCTTTAAGCCGCGGACCCGGTTGTATTTTAATAAACAACACTTTTTGCAGTTGTTTGCGGAAGTCCTCCCTAGCATCAACCCAAACAGGTGAGCTCCATCATGCTAAACGTGTACCCATAACTGCAACGATTACGTGTAAGCTATTGCTGAAGCAGTTGTTACCACACGATGCTCAGAACACACAGCTTCGTATTATGAAACCTCCCCTTAGAACAATTTATGAATGATTGTGATAAACCCCTTACGTTACTTGATTTTCAAACAGCTGAGCAGAACTGAGTGTACTCAGACATTTCGCTCTTTACTTATTCTGATCAACACTAAACTGAGGCACAATATTTTTAGCGCAACGCAATCTGACTATCAATAATCTCTACAAAAGAATGGCCCTGACTAACAATAACCTATACCTTTCATGAATCGTTTACCTCACAAAAATCTTCGTTACTCGAACTAATGCAATACAGCGAGCGCCAATACTGCCAGCTAAATAAAAGATTCTAACTACTGAAGGCACTAACTACTGATAGGCATAGTTAGCAAATGAAAGATTTTGATAGAGAACAAACAATATATATATATATATATATATATATATATATATATATATATATATATATATATAAAATCAGTTCATGATATCCAGTATTACAAATTTACTCTTTCTCATGGACACACGTCCAGATCGTCCGCTCTCAAAATTCTCCCATCTCTCTCCCCACATCCACCACTGCTGGCAGCTCACCTCCAACTGCGCATTGCTACGCGCTGTTCACATCCAACTGCCCAACACTACAATAGCGAATATTCTAACAATGCTAACCAGCCACAGACTGCACACAGCACAGTCAGTGATTTTCATACAGAGCGCTACGTGGCGTTACCAACATAAAAACCTAAACAACCTACTTACAATTAGTTGCAACAAAGTTAAAAGATCATAGGAATACCCATCGCTCCTAATTAAAATTTACCATGCACTGAATAGTAAATTGGGGGCGATGGGTATGCCTATGATCTCTCAACGTTGTTGCACCTGAAGGTGCGGCTTTAAGCCGCGGACCCGGTTGTATTTTAATAAACAACACTTTTTGCAGTTGTTTGCGGAAGTCCTCCCTAGCATCAACCCAAACAGGTGTAGCTCCATCATACTAAACGTGTAACCATAACTGCAACGATTACCTGTAAACTATTGCTGAAGCAGTTGCTACCACACGATGCTCAGATCACAGAGCTTCGTGTTACTGGCGCCCACTTCGGTCGTGGATTCGTGTTTTGATACGAGATTTCCGTCAATGTTAAATGCTGAGGTTATACGGAGTACATCCAAATGATTCACTTGGTCTCACAAAACTACTTCTTCCAATTGAATGAAGATAAAAACTTGGGATGCATTTTAAATTACGCACTATCATGCACAAAGCTATTATAAAAGAGAATAAAAAAATAAAAAATAAAAACATTTTACAAGCGTATTTCTCTTACTTGTATGCTCGTACACCCTTGAGATACATTTTCAAATTACTTTTGGATCACAGTTTTTATTTATCTTCTGCTCATTTTGCCCTCCACCGCCAACGCCGACCGAGTTGGCGCAGTGGTTAGCAGTCTGGCAATCCTGATTTAGGTTTATCTTGATTTCGCTAAACAGCTTCAGGAAAATGCCGGGATGGGTCCTTTGGAAGGGCACGGTCGACTTCCTTCCCCATCGTTCCCTAATGTGATGGGATCGATGACCTCGCTGTTTGGTCCCGTCCGGTTAATTAACGAACCGCTAACACGACGTATACCCAGATGGATCAGACTCACCTCAAGCAAAGTGGGAGCATGTTTGGAGCTTATAAATACAGTTATTAAAAAAAATACCGTGAAAAGAAGCGTCATAGGAGGCCAATGGAGGAAAGACGTCTGTAATCGACTGGAGAGGGCGTTGCTGTCGGCCGCGACGTAGCGCTCTCCGTCAGGTGACGAGCGTGCAGTGCCGAAGCTTTGAAGGAGGACACTGAACCGTGGTTAAAATTGATGTTTTGAAGAGCGCGCCGCAGCGCGTAGTGTGAAACAGTTGCCCTCCGTTTCTGGCTGTGGCGTCGCTGTGGCAATCGCAGCTTTGGTGTCTCCCTCTGGTGGGAAAGGTTACCTGTTCACGTGCATTTAAGGGGCGCCCTGTGCTCGCGAGTCGGTCGGTCGGGGTCAGTCTCTCGTTCCCAGCTTGCTAGTCTGTCTCTCGTCCGCATTTGTTAGGCAGTTAGTGTCTGTCTGTCGTTCGGAGTGCTAGTATGTCTGTCGTTCTCATCAACCTTTAAAGCCGGCAAAATGAGAGGCTCTCCACTCCGCCAGTAAGAGAACTCAGCGAGTGGTCGCCCGGTCGGGGCTTAGTTCCTGCATCTGAGTCGGCGCGTTAGGCCACCAGTCTGCTCGAGTTTGCTCAGGGGGTTGGATCGATCGGTTGGTCGGTCGCGCACTGAGACACAAGATGACTTTTCCGTCTTGAGCGTCGGCGCATGTGAGGTAGCCACGTGAGTCCAGTGGGCCGCGGCGTATAGCGAGGGGTAGTGACTTCGCGGTCGACACGAGAGCAGCAGGAGTCAACCCCCGACATCAGTCTGGCCGGTGCGAGCTGCGACGCCGTGAGACGGGAGATCGGTGAGCCTTATTGCGTCCGTTGAAGTGGCTGGCAGCGGACGATTCGGGAGAGCGATTTGGGGGTGCTGCACCAGGTCTTCTCGAGAAATAGCAGTTTATTAGAAGTTAAGTGATTGGTGATATGTTGTTGATTTATTCTTGCTAAATTCTACTTGTTTTCTTGGTGAGGTCACCAGCCGTTTTGATTTGGAGTCGTCCCTCCATTCTTCTCCGTGTGCCCACCCGCGGGAAGGTGGTTGTTATAAATTGGCTGGTCCGTTTTTCCCTTGTGGAGTAGGGGCGGCTTAGAGCAACCTGCGGTTCGGGTTGTTCGGTAATCTCCCTATCAATCTGCCTCTGTCTTGTATGTCGGATTTGGTGTATTAACGAATTTATTGCTTGGAGTGTAAAGGCGTAATACCTGAAATATGTTTTGATCTTTGGAAACTCTGATATTATTGCCTATGGTCTTGAGAGGCGGTATCTGTGTTCTGTAGAGAATCTTAACTATTGTTTGGCCAACCTTGTAGAATTATATATAAGATTGCATTTCATGGGCTTGTATTTAAATGATCATTTTAGTATATAAAGTTGCCACCCTTTCACCGTAAGACTTTTCTTGGAAGTTAAAATCAAGTTGCACCTTCGGTGGCAAGGTTAATATTTTAATTGTTAGTGTTTGTACCATTTACATCCCTCCTAAGGGGGTGCATAGTTTGTATGCTTTTGTAAATTGTTAAAACTCTTAGTTTAAAGTTATCTGGTGTGTTTCAGATTTGCACCAGTGTAGTCTTTCAGAGGCTGTTGTGAGCGGTCGTAACTACGGCCGTGTCAAAAGGGAGCGGCAAGGTTCTCTGCTCGAAAGCTCATACAGTCAAAACTTGTTTCTTTCTGCCTCTGAATAAATTGTAACTTTGATATTTAGAGGGTGCTTTCTGATTATAATTGTAAATCTGTTTCTTTTTAAAAAAATACTTTTAGGCACTATTAAAGTGATTTTAAACATGGCTGCGGCAGCAACTGTTAAAATTCTTCACAATAAAGGATGACAGCCAAAAACAGTTGCAGGATAAAAATTTTTATTAAAATTCTTGACCAAGGTTTCGGTACATATAAATATACCTTCATCAGAAGTAAAACTTCTAAAATTACATCATGCAATGGAGAGTAATGAAAACAATTATGCCAAAGGCATCGTCAGTAATTAAAACATCATCTCCATTTGTACAACATGTGTAATGGGCACAGGGTCAAAGCGAACAGTATTAGCAGCATTACTTCACTTACGAACTCTAGTTTTTATCCTGCAACTGTTTTTGGCTGTCATCCTTTATTGTGAAGACTATTAAAGTGAATAAAATTCCCATTTGTTAAAGGGAATTCTTTATGATTTCATCAGTTACTCCCTGACACCTACTTCCATGCTTACATAGTGTGATTAAATGTGTTAATGTTCTTGATGAATTGCTAGTAAATAAAATAAATTCTTACGAATATTCTTTGAAAATAAATCACGGTCCAGACACGTTGTGGGCGGGCAAGTGAATGTCGTTGTTTACCATCGTGGGATTGCAGTGCTTCGTCGAAGCTGAGTTATAGCAGGCACGAGGTGGTGTTGTGCCGAAGCATACTTTAAAGCTTGTAGTAGACAGCAGTGGAAGACGAGCAATGTTGTGGCGTGTTATTAAGCCGTCGAGTACAGGCTTACGGGAAGAGACGGCGCTCGGCTTGATAGAAGTTCCCCATTGCAGCAGTTGAGTTGGCCGTTGTAACGGTACAGGGCGGTGGCATTATGCGGATCGCTGAAGTGGAATACGATTATTGCTAAGCGCCTTTAGTTGCTGTCACACTGGAAAGGCGTCGTGCGCTGATGGAAATTTATCCTATGTGGTGGAACAGAACTGAGAACTGCTTCAGTAGAGTGTCGGCGAGAATCTTTAAAGAGTTGTTCGTTGCCTGTGCTTCAATTGGCTCCGAACAGCACTGAGCTTGGTTGCTTTTCAAAAATTCGTGTTTTATTTTCATATGTGTGTTAAGGTTCCTCTTTAAGCTTTGCTTCGATTTCAGTTTTAATGGGCCGAGTTAAACAACGCATACTCTTGTTTGCAATTGTTGACCGAGTATCTTACCACAGCAACGGTTCACTAATTGTTTGTCGTTGGGCGGCTATTGTTAGAGCGTATTGCCCTTTGAAGTAAAATAGTAATTGTGCGGCACCATCAACTGATGTCGTGTTTGTCTTATTTAAATTTGGGCTTTTCTTATTTATGAAAATATTTCATTAATTGTAATTATTGACGTCGTGTTGTACTATCACGAGCTCGGGTCGGATTGCGGGCATGTGAGATCATTATGTTTGTTGTTTCATGTGTACTCGTTTCTTGTTTGAGGAGTTCCCTGTACTAACCTGTAATCAGAGTCATCATGATACGGCAGGTGTCCACTGTTGACATAATGAGGGATCTGGGCGCGTGTTGTACTTCACAATATCTTTTGGCTACTTATTTTATTGAAAGATTGTAATAAAGTGTAGCGAATTCAAAATTGTGGGTCCTGTGCACTCCCGAAATTGAACGTAATTTGTCTTTTCTCTTGTGTTCATGGTTATTCTTGAGCTATATTTAATTTCAAGGAAGTTTCACATTTTTATGTTCTATTTTGTTAATGAAAGAGAGAAACAGTTCATTGGAATGAGACAGTCGTGCGATCCTTAAGCTGTAGAAGAGACAGTGATACAGTCATACGATGAATTCCGCTTGTAGGGATGGAGAAGGCAAAATGATTTCTGTTGCTGTATAATCGCCGAATGTGTAAACGAGCAAGGTAACTGGACCAGCGAGACCACGTTGCTGATAGCATGAACCTGCATCTAACAAATGGTGTAAGGGTAAACATTTAGTTCCGACACGTAAGTTAAAATCCAGTCCAGGTTTCTATTTCCAGTGACTCAGAATATATTATCTTTTGAAATCGAATGAATCTTTTTGGAACATTCTGTATAGCTAGAGAAATATTGTGAAACGTATAAACCAACAGTAGGAATGTCAGCTCTATATCTGCGTTACCTCGACTAAGAGAGTGTTATAATTCCTCCAAATTTCTTCTTCAGCCAAGTTACCTTGAAAATAATGGTTTCCGTGTAGCACATAAATAATTTTACTGCTATGGAGAAGTAGCAGAAAGAAAAGAAAATCTGACTTGGTATTGTGTCAATGATTAACTCATAAATAGGAACAATTATTGAAAGGTGATCGGTAAGTCTTCGTGAAGATAAAGTGCCTCGGTACTAATTACATTATAACAGTGAGACGAAAGGCAAAACAGGACAACTACACCTTTGCAGACAAGTAATTACACTACTGGCCATTGAAATTGCTACACCAAGAAGAAATGCAGATGATAAACGGGTATTCATTGGACAAATATATTGTACTAGAACTGACATGTGATTACATTTTCACGCAATTTGGGTGCATAGATCCTGAGAAATCAGTACCCAGAACAACCACATCTGGTCGTAATAACGGCCTTCATGCGCCTGGGCATTGAGTCACACAGAGCTTGGATGGCGTGTACAGGTACAACAGCCCACGCAGCTTCAACACGATACCAAAGTTCATCAAGAGTAGTGATTGGCGTATTGTGACGAACCAGTTGCTCGGCCACCATTGACCAGACGTTTTCAATTGGTGAGAGATCTGGAGGATGTGCTGGTCAGGGCAGCAGTCGAACATTTTCTGTATCCAGAAAGGCCCGTACAGGACATGCAACATGCGATCGTGCATTATCCTGCTGAAATGTAGGGTTTCGCAGGAATCGATTGAAGGGTAGAGCCACGGGTCGTAACACATATGAAATGAAACGTCTACTGTTCAAACTGCCGTCAATGCTAGCAAGACGTGACCGAGACGTGTAACCAATGGCACCCCATACATCTCGCCGGGTGATACACCAGTACGGCGATGAATACACGCTTCCAATGTGCGTTTACCGCGATGTCGCCAATCACGGATGCGACCATCATGATGCTGTAAACAGAACCTGGATTCATCCGAAAAAATGACGTTTTGCCATTCGTGCACCCAGGTTCGTCGTTGACTACACCATCGCAGGCGCTCCTGCCTGTGATGCAGCATGAAGGGTAACCGCAGCCATGGTCTCCGAGCTGATAGTCCATGCTGCTGCAAACGTCGTCGAACTGCTGGTGCAGATGGTTGTTGTCTTGCAAACGTCCCCATCTGTTGACTCAGGGATCTAGACATGGCTGCACGATCCGTTACAGCCATGTGGATAAGATGCCTGTCATATCGACTGCTAGTGATTCGAGGCCGTTGGGATCAAGCACGGTGTTCCCTATTACCCTCCTGAATCTACCGATTCCATATTCTGCTAACAGTCATTGGATCTCGACAAACGCGAGCAGCAATGTCTCGATACGATAAACCGCAATCGCGATAGGCTACAATCCGACCTTTATCAAAGTCGGAGACGTGATGGTACGCATTTCTCCTCCTTACCCGAGGTATCACAACAACGTTTGACCAGGCAACGGCGGTGAACTGCTGTCTGCGTATCAGAAATCGGTTGGAAACTTCCCTCATGTCAGTACGTTGTAGGTGTCGCCACCGGCGCCAAACTTGTGTGAATTCTCTGAAAAGCTTGTCATTTGCATATCACGGCATCTTCTTCCTGTCGGTTAAATTTCGCGTCTGTAGCACATCTTCGTAGTGTAACAATTTTAATGGCCAGTAGTGTAGATAACACAAAGTGGAGCTACATATCTCGATCCTCTTGAGACTACGAGTGAGGAACAGAACATAAAGTATACCTGGCAGTATTCCCGTACACCGTAAGGGAATAATATAATCAGGGACGAGAGGGATAAACGCCCTTCAAGATGTTTGTAAAGGAAATCCACATTTCTACCGACTGATACTGAACTCACATAACCCATACGGATAGATAGGCGCGTTAGACAGCCAAGGAAATGAGATTTTTCTTACAATAGGAGGATAAGTGAATAAGAATCTGAAATATGTTTCTAATGTTCTTTAGGTTTGACTACTGTTTAGTGCACTCGCTTGTCCGTAGATGGCAGGTTTCAACGACCAGATTTCAATGTTGTTGCATCAGTTAGCCTTGCGTTCTTTCGAAATAAACATGGCTGCGCCACTTGTAACTTCCCCCTATAAAAATTTATGAATTACTGTGCTGGTAAATCTCTTACATTATTTGATTTTCAAACAGCTGAGCATAACTGAACGTACTCAGACATTTCGCTCTTTACCTATTCTGATCAACACTAAACTGAGACACAATATTTTTAGCGCAACGCAATCTGACTTTCAATAATCTCTACAAAAGAATGGCCCTGACTAACATTAACCTATATCTTTTACCAATCACTTACCTCACAAAAATCTTCGTTACTCGAACTACTGCAATACAGCGAGCGCCACTACTGCCAGCTAAATAAGAGATTCAAACTACTGAAGGCACTAACTACCGATAGGCAAATGAAAATGAAAGATTTTGATAGAGAACAAACAATGTATTTACCTTAATAGTTTTCAAAAGTCATAATATATACAGCAGTTCATGACATCCAGTCTTACAAATTTACTGTCTCTGATGGACACACGTCCAGATCATCCGCTCTCAAAACTCCGCCATCTCTCTCCCCACGTCCACCACAGCGGGCGGCTCACCTCCATCTGCGCAACGCTACGCGCTGTTAACAGCCAACTGCCCAACACTGCAATAGCAAAAATTGCAACAATGCCGACCAGCCTCAGACTGCACACAGCACAGACAGTGATTTTCATATAGAACGTTACATGGCGTTACCAACAAAAAAACCTAAACAGCCTACTTATACACTCTTCGTTTGTGTAATTGAGAGACAGCGTTTCTTTACTTTTTTTTTTTAATAGCCGAAAATGATGAACATGATTTATCGACTTTTATATGGCGCTGAAAAAAGTACGAATATGACTTCCTAACTAAAGTAAATAAATTTTAGAATTTACATAGGGTCATGATGCTCTTCTAGGGTTCGTAGAAGACGAACGAGAAATTATTGTTCTGTTGTTAGTGGAGTTTATGAAGTTTGTCACTGTATAGTATTGTCACTGTATAGTAGTTAGTTGTTTTGCGCTTTAAATTTTGAAGCAAACGTTTAGTAAAATTATTTTGTGACTGTATTACTGCTAAT
Organism: Schistocerca cancellata; assembly: GCF_023864275.1. NCBI lineage: Eukaryota > Metazoa > Arthropoda > Insecta > Orthoptera > Acrididae > Schistocerca > Schistocerca cancellata. The sequence continues at coordinate 118,139,137 of NC_064628.1, read as the reverse complement.
GCTTTTAAAAAATCCGAGAAACAAAGGCTTAATATCAGCGATACAATTCGTTAGTGTCTGTCATCAAAATGCTGTGCGACAGAAAGTTGGTATCTCTGAGGCAATAAATATGTAAGTCTTTTACAGTTTATTATCGCTCTTCGCACACAGGGGATTTATTACGTTTTCTGCCGTGGGAACCTGAATAAATGTAGTTGGTCTTTTGTTCTTTCTGCTGTTGCAGAAAAATTAAAAATTATTGTGCTAGAAATAAAACCTCTTTGTAGCCTTTCACTGACATCTGACATTTGAACCGACCGTTGAATGGTATCTTTCCGCTACATGAATTCGTTTCCTTTTTTATGTAGCATTAATTTCAGTTGCAAAAAATGTCTTCTGCTATTTTACGTAACGTGTTCTGCTGAGTTAGTATCCCTCGAAAATGAGCATCCTATGGTGAAGATAGCAGTCGAACTTCATAGCCCTGTTTCGTTTGAGTTACTTGCCCTCGGGAACACGGCTAACCCATAGCATGGACCGGGGACGGTTGTGTCATTAGAAATTGTTTGGTTCAGATGAGGATCGACGATACAGTCTTGGTGAATTAGGGGCTTAAATTATTATAACAGTCGGTGAACTTGCCTACAGACATTACAGAGCATTACGACTCTATGTGCCAACGGCCTTGCCGCAGTGGTAATACCGGTTCCCGTCAGATCGGGCTTGGCTGGAACTTGGACAGTTCAGGTCTACCGAGCGCTGTTGGTAAAGTGTACTCAGCCGTTGTGAGGCCAACTGAGGAACTACTTGATTGGGAAGTATACTCACGAAAGCTGAGAAAGACCGACAGAGCGGTGTGCTGACCATATGCCCCTCCATATCCACATCCAGTGGAATTTTCGACTGAGGATGACACGGCGGTCGGTCGGTCGTATTGGGCATTCCGTGGCATGTATGGAAGGAGTTAGTTAAATAGCTAGTTAGCTACGAGTCGACGTTAACCGCTTCGTAGACTGTTAGAAACTCTGTAAGCGAATCCACCAATCGTAAAATTTTTGAAAAGAGTATTTGTGGCGAAATATCCAAATAGCACTTGATCTTTGCAAAACCTTTATTAGTATACTTAATTCAATTACGCCACATCATCAATACGAATATTAAAGCTGTGACCTTCATTTAAATTCAGGAAACATTTTTTGTCATTTTTGTGAATTCCTCTCTTCATGACTTTGTGTTCCCTGCCCAGAAAATTAATTGTGGAGAGAACACTTTCTTAAGATCTGACACTTTAATTTACATGCACGGAATTTTAGGTGGACAACACGATAGGCATAGATCATACAGTGGAGGGTTTGCATAATAAATAATGTATTAGGAAAATTTCTAACTAAATCATTCTATTGTTTGCAAACACAAGAATATTCCAATAAAACAATGATTATGACTTATTACAGGAAACAATGAATAACGCTATCTGCGTTACTCCATCTCACACACAGAACCAATGAAATCAAACGCGATCCGAACCGTACCTTCACCTCACGAATTCCTGACAGAAACAATGACTGGTAGCTTTGTGGCTGCTAATGAAAATCATGTGCTCAACACATGTACCCCGATCCTAGGAATGGCAGTCGATCGAATCCTTCAAATGCGGGAGAGATTGATCTACACTCCTGGAAATGGAAAAAAGAACACATTGACACCGGTGTGTCAGACCCACCATACTTGCTCCGGACACTGCGAGAGGGCTGTACAAGCAATGATCACACGCACGGCACAGCGGACTCACCAGGAACCGCGGTGTTGGCCGTCGAATGGCGCTAGCTGCGCAGCATTTGTGCACCGCCGCCGTCAGTGTCAGCCAGTTTGCCGTGGCATACGGAGCTCCATCGCAGTCTTTAACACTGGTAGCATGCCGCGACAGCGTGGACGTGAACCGTATGTGCAGTTGACGGACTTTGAGCGAGGGCGTATAGTGGGCATGCGGGAGGCCGGGTGGACGTACCGCCGAATTGCTCAACACGTGGGGCGTGAGGTCTCCACAGTACATCGATGTTATCGCCAGTGGTCGGCGGAAGGTGCACGTGCCCGTCGACCTGCGACCGGACCGCAGCGACGCACGGATGCACGCCAAGACCGTAGGATCCTACGCAGTGCCGTAGGGGACCGCACCGCCACTTCCCAGCAAATTAGGGACACTGTTGCTCCTGGGGTATCGGCGAGGACCATTCGCAACCGTCTCCATGAAGCTGGGCTACGGTCCCGCACACCGTTAGGCCGTCTTCCGTTCACGCCCCAACATCGTGCAGCCCGCCTCCAGTGGTGTCGCGACAGGCGTGAATGGAGGGACGAATGGAGACGTGTCGTCTTCAGCGATGAGAGTCGCTTCTGCCTTGGTGCCAATGATGGTCGTATGCGTGTTTGGCGCCGTGCAGGTGAGCGCCACAATCAGGACTGCATACGACCGAGGCACACAGGGCCAACACCCGGCATCATGGTGTGGGGAGCGATCTCCTACACTGGCCGTACACCACTGGTGATCGTCGAGGGGACACTGAATAGTGCACGGTACATCCAAACCGTCATCGAACCCATCGTTCTACCATTCCTAGACCGGCAAGGGAACGTGCTGTTCCAACAGGACAATGCACGTCCGCATGTATCCCGTGCCACCCAACGTGCTCTAGAAGGTGTAAGTCAACTACCCTGGCCAGCAAGATCTCCGGATCTGTCCCCCATTGAGCATGTTTGGGACTGGATGAAGCGTCGTCTCACGCGGTCTGCACGTCCAGCACGAACGCTGGTCTAACTGAGGCGCCAGGTGGAAATGGCATGGCAAGCCGTTCCACAGGACTACATCCAGCATCTCTACGATCGTCTCCATGGGAGAATAGCAGCCTGCATTGCTGCGAAAGGTGGATATACACTGTACTAGTGCCGACATTGTGCATGCTCTGTTGCCTGTGTCTATGTGCCTGTGGTTCTGTCAATGTGATCATGTGATGTATCTGACCCCAGGAATGTGTCAATAAAGTTTCCCCTTCCTGGGACAATGAATTCACGGTGTTCTTATTTCAATTTCCAGGAGTGTATATCGCCTATGCCACCGGCGGTGCTCATCGTGAAGCCTCACACTCTATGATTGACGGCGCTGATATGGATGTGGCTCTGCAGAGAAGGCGACAGCACGTCGTGATGTCTGTAACTTTTTTCCACCCGGTCCGTGTCAGAAAGTCTGACTACTCGTGTCTACGGTAGGTGACAGTCTTTCCAAAAGTCTCTGTTTCTTCTCCAGCCTGCGCTCTGTTTCGCGCTGGGCAATGTCTTTTGCCAGTAGAAAACAAGGAAAAAGCACTGCGGTTTAATATCGAGGTTTCCCTTCCGAATAGGATCCCCCCAAAAACAGCGTCTCGTCTTCAGACGCCAGTCAGGTGATACAGCGCTCCGTTGCACTGTCTTCTCACAGTGCCAAAAATATTCCAAACGTTTGAGTCCTTTACAATGTTAGAGGTAAGAATATCACATAGGGCACCTCACTGCCCATCATTGTGGTACATGATCGTCAGTAACGTATTCATAGCAGTCCCTACTGTTCTCCTTTTCTAAATTATACAACCAATATCAGAATAAAATGAAATAGGCCTGCAAATATCCCAACCATATTTCGATTTTACCTAGCAGAATCTGGCATACTTTAAAATGTATTAGTCGTAGTAATGTAAACAGTGAAACAAAATAGCGTTGTCCTTATATTTGTTTAACGTGTCAATCATGGGTACAGTTAGGGATGCACCTAGATTACATTTCTGTAAATTGCTCCCCATCCCACCCCTCTCACTGGTGTCATTTGTTAACACAAAAATAGTTTCAATAATATTGTTAAAAAATAATGAGGAATATAACCTTCAACTCTTGGTTTTAAATTATTTGATGGGCCTTCAGAACGCTACAAGTACAAATCATGGACACAAAATCGTTAGCAGCAGCTAATAAGACCGTGAAAATTTGCTCAGCCAACAGGCTGTTGACTATATTTACGAACTTCCAGCATGCTGGATTAGCTGTGGATTAGCAACTTCTGTTAATCAATACAACAAAAAGCCAGTCCAGAGTTGCAAATTTTACTTTTTTTATTCATTCGATGAGTAGATTCGGTTCGAGACCCATTTTCAAATCATTGTAACATAGTCCTAAATGGATGTAAAATGATTCCATATTTTTAAATTTCCAGAAGGCTTTCGGGACCTTTCCTCACAGAAATCTTGTAACCAAACTGCATGCCTGTGGAATATCGCCTCAGTTGTGCGACTAGATTCATGGTTTCCTGTCAGAAATGCCACAATTCGTAGTAATAGATGGATAGTCATCATTTCCGAAGAAGTAAAAACCATGCCAAAAATGTGCAAACAGAAACTGCATACTTGTAACTGTTCGTTGATGTTTCTGACATGGTTTTCACATATTCGGAAATACCATTTTTGACTATGTTACGATTATTTCTAAATGGGTCTTGGCCCGAATCTACTCATCTAGTAAATAAAAAAGGAAAATTTGCAACTTGGACTGGTTTTTGTTGTACTGAGACTGCTGACTAATGTCTCTGTCACTTAGGAATACATTTTTTTTGTTTCAGTCTGTCGACTATGCTTACACACATTAAGTTCATACAAATTACACTATAAATAAATGTTACCGAAGTGTACGAGCAGAATTTGCTATTAAAAGGACTGATTAATGTTTGATTATTGTGCTATGCAGGGCAGTGACTTATACAAGTGTAGCTTGTTACACACATTAACCCATCACACAAATATACTATCAGTCTCCTCATCATATTAAAACACAGTTGTGTACTATTCCCTTAAGCATGAAACATTTTGATCGGTGAAAAGAACTTCGATGTTACTGAGAGCCTTCTACATGTACTAGCGGATTGTCTAATTGTACGGTTGAAACAATCGATACAAGCATCAAATGGCAAAGCAATGTGATCAAACATTTCCGGATTACTACATGAAATTATTAAAAAAGAATTAGAAGATGAGATTCTGAATAGCAGCCACCACACTACCATCATTTTAATCGATAGCACAAAAGATATCAGCACTTCTACAACCATTCTCTGAGATTACATACAATCAGAAAATGGAGATAAGTAAACAAACAGCCATTAGAAATGGCTGTAGCAGACCCTCATTAAACACACTGAAGCACTCGGTAGTGGCGAAAAAATCACAGTACAAAAAACATGCAGGTAATAAGGTATTCCAGACAATCCCATACCTGTGTAATATTTCATCAGATTGGCAGTGTCATTAATGACAAAGACTTAAACATAAATTTCACTACTGACAACAACACTGGCTAGAAATTACCTCGTAAGAGTAACTACACCACATAGGAGCATAAAAAGAGATGAATGTTTGTACTTTGACTGTTTCTACATCAGTGAACAGTAGATCGTATGAGATTCGATTGAAGGAAGTCATGGCAGCACTAAGAAACAAAATGTACTGTCTCAGACATAAAAACTGACCGCTGGCCGGCCGCCACAGAGACTAAGACCGAATCGTTCACTTAAGGTGATCAATAAAACCGACCGCCCATGAGAACGCTAAGTCCGGCCATCTGCACAATCTGGCAACACTGTTAGAAGCAGAAGTGTCAGGAGGAAGTGTTGACTACTTTAGAGATGTTGTCGTGATGCCTGAGCCTATGGTATAGTGTTAATTGTGGTGCATTTTAAACATATAGTCGCGTGTTCGCGTCCGAGTGCATAAAAAAAAAGCAGAACAGATTTCGGCCCTCGTCTAAGGTTACGTGTCCGATTGAACATCTAACATAATTCGCTTTACATTATACCCACCAGTAATAACAAATACTTCCAGAAACAATTCCGCAGGACAGCTTGCGGCTGCGAAGCGATCAGAACAGCTTACGCTCGAGCGTTTCCCTGAGCTGCAGCGGCTACCGGCCACCGGCCAGACGCCACCCGCCGCCTGAAATCGGGCGCCACCCACGTGGATGCGGCGCGACGCCGTCATTGTCTGTATCAGCTGTCATTTTCTAAATTGAAGTACTAGTTATCATTTTGCAGTTAAAGATTGGAGATCACTTACTTGAAAATCATGAACTATGGTTAAGCCTTGTAAAATTGGGTCGCAAATGAAGAAAGGTGAAACATCTGCAACACAGTGACTATTGTGTGCAGTTTTGCCTGAATGTCGTCAGGTCGCTCATTGAGCATTCCTACGCTATACTGTTGCCGGTGACGAGTTATGATGCCTTTATCGTTAATTTCCTAAGAAGAAACGAAAGGCTGAGTTCTACGAAAAGACCTAAACACGTGCAAACAGTAGTGTGAGCACAATATTATCCATCTGACAGCTTCAAAATTGTGATTTGCACTACGAATTCTTCCCCAAGGATGTGTCCATCACAGCTGGAATTTGTTGCCAACAATTGAGACACCTTTCGGTCGCAGAGCGAGAAAATCGACCGACAAAACTACATCACGTGTGCTACTGCATGATAACACACTCTGTTGATTTGAGAAACAAAACTATCCAGGAGATTGATAGGGACGTCATGTCTCAGGCATTTGTTCCTCTGATCGCATACTCGTAAAATTTTACCTTTCCCGCTCCTCATCGATCAATCGCCAAGGCAACTCATTTCTAGATGAAAATGCTCTTTAAACTACACTGGTTTAATGACATCGTTAGAACCAGTATGTTTTTACAGGCGTAGAATTTGTAAACTACTTTAGCATTGTCAGACTGGTTTAGATATTGTGAAGGAATATACTGTTGCTGATTAATTTCTTTCTGATGATTACTATTGTATTCAATAAACTAATGGAAAATGCAATTAAAATATTCACTGCACTAATACAAATTAAATTCAGTTTACTATAGAAACATTACGAAGGCAGTATATGTTAATAAAATATTAAATGTCTGTCAGACTGTTGTGCCTATTTTAACATGAATTAGTAGGATATTACCGACTTCTCACTTCGAGGAAGTCTGTATTTGCTTCATGTCCTGTATCATACTCAAGTATTATGATAAAGATAAAATTATGTATTCACAACAACGAAGAATATGTCGGCAGAAAACAAAAGTGACATGAATTTTGCAGTACCATATCGTTATCGATCTGACACTATGGGGTACTGAAGGTGCAAGACGAGTTTTGCTCGAGCGTTGTCTTACGATTCCCTTATTGAGTTTCTGTCTGTCTGCTTGTAGCTGTGCTACAGAAGAATTAAAAACCTGGCTTTCAGCGAGTCTCGAAAGGCGAACGGAAGCGGCTTGTAGATGGTAGGTTGGCACATTACCTTGTAGCTAGTGAATAGGTGTGGGGTCTGTGGGCTTACTTATTGGCCCAGTAGCCGCGGTGACAGATAAATCGCAACATAAGAGACGAGAGAAGTTGTATTTCACGTGTGGAATGACTTTCGTGGACTTAGATGCATTAACTGATATCCTTATATCTCATCTCAAGAGAAAATCCTCACATTATTCAATTGAAATGACACGATAATATCAAGTGAATTTAGTGGGATAGTTCTGTGTCATCAAGGAAGTAACTAGTCGGTCACAGAGTTGCCTAACATATTTTGCGTTGTTGCCAAGTTTCAGTTATACTACCAAGAAGGATACTAGCTGATGTGTTCTGTGAGTGACCTCAGAAGTGACTATAACTTCGTCTCAAAGTTTGGATGGCAAGGCCCGAAATATCCTCATTATATGTCTTATTCGGATTTCTGTAACTAGGTTTAAGGGCTAGAGTGTAATGACTTGCAATACATCGATGCACTGAGTGCAAACGGAACGTCATAAATTAATAACTGCGACAATTATTTGTTTTTTACTGTCTTAATCGGACCGATACCTTGAAAGCGTATTCACCGGGCGCGATTCACAATTTTGGACCTTCTCCAGTGACTGATTTCGAAATTGGCTCTAAGCAATATGGGACTTAACATCTGAGGCCATCAGTCCCCTAGACTTAGAACTACTTGAACGTAACCAACCTCAGGACATCACACAACATCCATGCCCAAAGCAGGATTCGAACCTGCGACCGTAGCAGCAGCTCGGCTCCGGACTGAAGTGCCTAGAACCGCTCAGCCACAGCTGCCGGCAGTGACTGATTAGGCACCTTATCTTTGCTATACTATATTGTTATTGAGATTACTTTCATTGTCACACCCGCAAGAAGACAGGCATGTCCTGGCTTCTTCTTGCCAGCTTTTTTGACGGATATTCTGACGTAGCTCGAAACGTGAAGACTTAAGGTGAATTGGAATACTCCATATGGCGAAAATATGATGTTTCTATTCTCCCAGCTCTAACATTCAACAAATACTTACAATAAGCGTCATAAAAGCTCCTGTGAACTAACAATTAATAATGCAGTCATAATTACTGCAATCTGTTAAACACCATCTATCATCTGATAACTGTGAAAAACTACATTTTTCATATGCACGGCACCGCAGTGTGAAGAACTCAATGGTTTCGTAGGATTCCTATACTTAATTTCGTTGTGTTCGATTTCAATGACAGTAGGAGAAGAGCAAAACATCTTACTTTTCCATTGGGATTTGAATATTTGGCTACAGTTGCAGTAGCACGTCCTGTGAGGTATGAAGAATGTGAGCATTCACTCAGTGCTGTAATATGGGCTAGAGCACAAAGAAGCAGGTTTCCCACAAACTATACGGTCAGAGCCACTGTAATTAACGCCTAAATGAATCTTCTCGCAAACGTAAATTTTCCAAATCGCTGTCACTTATTAAACATTAATTGTTCAGAAAATTACAACTGCATGTAATGAAATGAGTAGGTTAATTCAGCTGAGTCCGTCACTATCGCTGAGTTCCAAACATATTCCGAATAGCACTTAAGATAGAAACGCGCGCGCGCGTGTGTGTGTGTGTGTGTGTGTGTGTGTGTGCGTGTGTGTGTGTTCTTTCGGACATGTCGCTTCGAAACAGACAGCCTTGTTTATCAATTAAATATCAAAGGACGGATACTTGGCTGTCACAGGGCGTTAAAATACAGCTACGGCGGCAGATGAAAATTTGTGCCTGACCACGTTCGAACCCGGATTCGTGGTGTCTTCTCTTTCGGACATGTCCGAAAGAACAGACGCCACACATATATGCATATACTGGGTGGTTCAGGAGGGCCAGTAGATATATTGGCAGGTGGTAGTATAGACGAATTACGTAAAAAATTCCATATAAATGGGTCTACTTTTTACTGAGTAAAGAGATACAGCTGTCAGTACATAACCTTAACAAACTCAAAGCCAAGGAAAATGAGGGCTTTCAAAGTTGATTTTCAAAAATTCCCCCACCACCTTCAATGCACTTTTGACTTCTCTTGGTAACACCAAGTGTAGCACTTTTGAGGTTGTCTTTGCATTCTCTTGTGAGTGCTGCATTATTCGTAATACGAACGACCTAATCGGCTCTTGGGTTTACTTTTTCTTTGTTGACTTCGCCTTTCAACCATCCCCACAGGCAAAAATCTATGGGATATGGTGCGGGGACCTTGGCGGCCAAGACAAGTGCCCATGTCTACTGATCCATCTTCCGGGAAATATTAGGTTTGGATGATGTGTCACCTGACAGCTAGAATGTGCAGGAGGCCCGTCATGCTGGAGGAACATTCGCATTCTTGTAGCCAAAGGAACCTCATCCAATAATGCTGGAAGCTCATTTTCAACGAAGTGTAAACAACAGAGTCCCGTAAGGACCAACTAAGCGAAACGAAAATGCATTGAACCCAGGCGTATATACTCAATAAAGATTGGGCACATGTTATATGGCATTTTTTCTGCAGTTTGTCTATACTACCACCTCCTACAACATTTACTATTCCTCCTGTGTTATTATGCAGGTCTCGGCGGGCAATCGAAACTTTCCAGCGAAACGTTTCAGTGCTAGACGCACGTCGTCGTCCGAACCCTCGCGGGAATACAGTGTGGCTGCGAGCGAGTGGGATAATGGACGGGTGATGGGGAGGGAGGAGGTTGGGTACCGCGTATCTGGTATGCGGCAGACATGTGAATTTGCGTCTGACGAGGAGTGTGTGTAGATAGGTCCTGCATGCAACGTCCCCGTTGTGTCCTGGAGCCCAGTAGTCAACACGTCTGCCTAGTGAACAGCAGGTCCAGGTTCGAACCTTCGTTGGGCACAAATTTTCATCTGCTGCTATTGCTGTGTTTCAACACCCTGTGACAGTATGGGCGTCTGTCCTTCGATATTTAAGATGCAATTGTTTTTTGAGGCAATACAGGTGATTTGCGAACATTTGTGTTGCCATCAATGTAAAGAGACTTCAACGGCATCCATCGACTTTGTGATGGCGCTAACCCATGTCATATACATGCGAATCAGACTGTAGAGTATATTTAGTCAAATAACGAATGGTTAGTACACAAGTATTTACGAGCAGTAGATGCAGAATTGCAGCGAGCTGATCACTTAACCAAGGGCAACGTAGAACACCTGTGTAGTGAGTCATTTCAGCTGCATAGCTGTCAATAATATTTGTCAAGCAATTGCCTGCAGAATTAATGGAATACTAATGTAATACCCTCACGACGATCTCTGCAGTCATACTGTATCATTAGCAGCTCGTGAATGGAATACTATGTTCATTAAATCAGATTAGTCAAGCTGATGCCAAATAAAGAGAAGCGACGACGCCACCATACTATCCTTATTTAGGTAGTCAGCGCTAGATTATGTCTGCCACCATTAACGTTCCTGTAAGCAGTTTTACAGCATACCACCACAACATCCACTGAGAACCTTTACCATTATCACCATACACAAAAGATTACAAGTTGCTGATGTTCGTCCGCAGCTCGTGGTCGTGCGGTAGCGTTCTCGCTTCCCGCGTCCGGGTTCCCGGGTTCGATTCCCGGCGGGGTCAGGGATTTTCTCTGCCTCGTGATGACTGGGTGTTGTGTGATGTCCTTAGGTTAGTTAGGTTTAAGTAGTTCTAAGTTCTAGGGGACTGATGACCATAGATGTTAAGTCCCATAGTGCTCAGAGCCATTTGAACCATTTTTTTGCTGATGTTTGTCAAGAATAGCGGAAAGCGCCTCATGAATGTGAAGTTCCATTTGCATTACGCCTAGGACAGAGAGAATCCTAAATAACAGTAAGAGGTTATCCAGTGAAGGGAAGAGGCCATGTATTGTCTCGAGTTCTTGCAGTCTGATATTAATGCAGTTCCCGATGATTTCACACTAGCGGGTTCTTCTGGCTACCGGAATATTCATATGGGAATTATAAAAGTGTAATTATCAAAGTGAAATTGCTAAGCACTCAGCTACCTTAGTAACACCTCATTTTAGATTGAATATGACTCAGAAAGCGACGTTAATTTGACGTTTCCGTACGTCTCCTGAAGACTTATTGAATGAAGTCTGAAGCATACTCACAGTTGTGTTGCGTGCTGCATGAATTCCGTAAAATGTTAGGGCAGCTGGCAGCCATTAGTGAACACAGACATGTGCAAATATCTTCACTGCTCTAGGGAAACTCGTCTTTGTTGCATTTTTTCCATACGGTAAGCAGCACAATAACATAAGGCTCATTCAGCTGAAGAACGTGATGCCCGCAAGACCTTAAATAAGACTCTGCTAGCGGTAATAATGCATGAAGGGAAACGCAATGTTGGACAAAAGAATGGAGAGCTCCTTGCTATTTGCATGTCCAATAGGCAATAGGTCCTACAGTAAGAATCTGGAGTCATATTATGCTTCATAACCTTAAACTGTTTATTTTTTACCTCATACTAAAACAAAAGGAATAGGAAATGACTTATATGCTTCTCAAAAAATGGCTCTGAGCACTATGGGACTTAACTTCTAAGGTCATCAGTCCCCTAGAACTTAGAACTACTTAAACCTAACTAACCTAAGGACATCACACACATCCATGCCCGAGGCAGGATTCGAACCTGCGACCGTTGCGGTCGCGCGGTTCCAGACTGCAGCACCTAGAACCACTCGGCCACCCTGCTTCTCAGAAACTTTATTTTCTCACTTCATACTAAAACAAGGGCGTTGATATGAGAGGAGGAAATGAAGTACACGCTTCCAAGACATATTATTTCCTTATATGCTACTACTGCGAGCATGAAAGCTCTGCAGTTAATTTTTGTGTGTTGGATAAATTTTGATATCACCTTACATTACTTTGTGAGAAGGTTCCTGCTTTCTTGGGATTCCAATAGAGTGGACATTTCATCAATGGTTAATATTCTGATACCCGTTCCAATTCCTCCATGGCACTTGTGAGTAGAGTCTCACGTTGGTTACTATAATAACATGCAAGCAGGATTGTCCGCTCACTGCAGTCAGAGCCAAGGCGATTTCTTCCTGTTTATGGCGAAGCGTCTGCTGCAGTGTCCACGCTTTGCCTTCCCGCGCCCGGGTTCCCGGGTTCGATTCCCGGGGGGGGGGGGGGGGTCAGGGATTTTCTCTGCCTCGTGATGACTGGGTGTTGTGTGATGTCCTTAGGTTAGATAGGCTTAAGTAGTTCTAAGTTCTAGGGGACTGATGACCATAGATGTTAAGTCCCATAGTGCTCAGAGCCCTCCACGCTTAGACAACACAACAAACCGCGGCGGCATTAGTCACCGCTAATCGCTGCACTTGTCGCGAGCCGCTACAACAAGAGCGCTCTCTCTCTGCTAACGATATTATGGAGTTAATACATCTTACTTACTTAACGTAATACGCAGGACATGTGTTGGGTAAATATTCAGTTTGTAGCAACTTGCCATTGCATTAAAATATTTTACAGTACATTTGATGCAATATGTATTGTTTCTTGTCTCTCTAATGTTAATAGTATTGATTCAGACTGTGCGTGAACACGAAAACACACACACACACACACACACACACATACACACTCACACACACACGGTCATTGACTCCAGTGAGAGTGACGGCTGCTGTCTGTTGAACAACACATGCGCCAATCAATTCCTCAGTTGGCATCGAGTGGATGAGATTTTTGTTACCTTGCATTGTAAGAATTGTTTCTATATTCGTCCAAAGGTCGCTTGCATTTGTAGGTCCACATGGCAATTACATCGTTACCTCTACCCACGTATTCTCCATCGTGTTGAGGTCCGGTGATCGTGGAACAAATGGCAACAGCTGTATCCTCTCTTGGCCCTGAAACCAATCTTGCACTACTCTGCTCTGATGGAGGAGGCTGTGGTTCTGTAAATAAATTATCTCGTTACTTCATATATTTATATTTAAATGACGTATTTGTAATAAGCACATTGTATTAGTATTTTCCATAGTGTTTTAATTCAGGCCCTGTGATAGATAAGTGATCTAGATTCAACAGTCCGATTAAGAATGTGGTTCACCGAGTCTGTCATATGATGAGAGTCGTAGTCGGAAATCCACATTATGACTGAGTGGCAGAATCCGATTAGCACGTTCTGGTATCGAACTGAAATTACAGAAAGCTGATAATTTGAACGTCTGTATTGCAACATTGCTGCACACATACATTCCTTTGATGGAGTACCAGGTGGCAACTGTCTAAGAAAAAGTGAGGAATATGTCTACTAGCAGAAGTGTAACGTAATTATTACTTATATTTATGTGATGGAAATATTGAATGGAACAATACATATCTATTTCAGTGATGATAAGATACACCATATCGGATTTGCTGATGACGTAGTAATAATAATAATAATCCTGGGTGAGGTGGTTGGATCCTCCATTGGGCGCCTCCCCAGGTGGCGGATAAGGGAAAGAATTCGAGATATGGTTGGTACCGAGGAAATCAAATACTTGGGATGGACAAAATACTAACACAATCCTCAACATCTCTCCAACCATTTGATCCCAAAATCCAGACTAGTCTGAGTGAATATCACTGGTACTCTGGTCAGCGTCTGCGAGCTCAATGAGCTCGGCTGAAAATATTTGATTCTAAAGGCTTCAACAACCTCTGCCTCTGTCCAGCCCTGGTATCATCCAGGTCAAACCAATGAAACAATAGCAAACATGAACTGTGCAAGTAAATTCATTTCGGATTCCGGAAAGTCCAGGCTAGCACAGCAGAGAATATCGGAGATCTCTGGTAAACTTCCCTACAAGCAGAAATTAATTGGAATACTAAATACCAGTACATTGATCCAAACAGGAAAACTACATAATCTCACATCAGAAATCAACCGACAAAAAAATTCTCACCTGTGCTCTTCAGGAATCATAACTAACTGACAATGAATCCTTGCATTGCGGAAATACACTCCTGGAAATTGAAATAAGAACACCGTGAATTCATTGTCCCAGGAAGGGGAAACTTTATTGACACATTCCTGGGGTCAGATACATCACATGATCACACTGACGGAACCACAGGCACATACACACAGGCAACAGAGCATGCACAATGTCGGCACTAGTACAGTGTATATCCACCTTTCGCAGCAATGCAGGCTGCTATTCTCCCATGGAGACGATCGTAGAGATGCTGGATGTAGTCCTGTGGAACGGCTTGCCATGCCATTTCCACCTGGCGCCTCAGTTGGACCAGCGTTCGTGCTGGACGTGCAGACCGCGTGAGACGACGCTTCATCCAGTCCCAAACATGCTCAATGGGGGACAGATCCGGAGATCTTGCTGGCCAGGGTAGTTGACTTACACTTTCTAGAGCACGTTGGGTGGCACGGGATACATGCGGACGTGCATTGTCCTGTTGGAACAGCAAGTTCCCTTGCCGGTCTAGGAATGGTAGAACGATGGGTTCGATGACGGTTTGGATGTACCGTGCACTATTCAGTGTCCCCTCGACGATCACCAGTGGTGTACGGCCAGTGTAGGAGATCGCTCCCCACACCATGATGCCGGGTGTTGGCCCTGTGTGCCTCGGTCGCATGCAGTCCTGATTGTGGCGCTCACCTGCACGGCGCCAAACACGCATACGACCATCATTGGCACCAAGGCAGAAGCGACTCTCATCGCTGAAGACGACACGTCTCCATTCGTCCCTCCATTCACGCCTGTCGCGAAACCACTGGAGGCGGGCTGCACGATGTTGGGGCGTGAGCGGAAGACGGCCTAACGGTGTGCGGGACCGTAGCCCAGCTTCATGGAGACAGTTGCGAATGGTCCTCGCCGATACCCCAGGAGCAACAGTGTCCCTAATTTGCTGGGAAGTGGGTGTGCGGTCCCCTACGGCACTGCGTAGAATCCTACGGTCTTGGCGTGCATCTGTGCGACGCTGCGGTCCGGTCCCAGGTCGACGGGCACGTGCACCTTCCGCCGACCACTGGCGACAACATCGATGTACTGTGGAGACCTCACGCCCCACGTGTTGAGCAATTCGGTGGTACGTCCACCCGGCCTCCCGCATGCCCACTATACGCCCTCGCTCAAAGTCCGTCAACTGCACATACGGTTCATGTCCACGCTGTCGCGGCATGCTACCAGTGTTAAAGACGGCGATGGAGCTCCGTATGCCACGGCAAACTGGCTGACACTGACGGCGGCGGTGCACAAATGCTGCGCAGCTAGCGCCATTCGACGGCCAACACCGCGGTTCCTGGTGTGTCCGCTGTGCCGTGCGTGTGATCATTGCTTGTACAGCCCTCTCGCAGTGTCCGGAGCAAGTATGGTGGGTCTGACACACCGGTGTCAATGTGTTCTTTTTTCCATTTCCAGGAGTGTATATCATCATAAAGAGCAAAACACAACAAAAGGTGGCGAAAGGGGCACCAATATTCAGCATGACATTTCTCGTACACAGATCCATCATCAACTCAGTCAAAGAAATCACACCCATCAACAATTGACTTATGATGATGAGGATTCAGATCGCCGGTAAAAAATATACACTTATCAACGCACGTGCCCCCCAAAATCGAAAACAAGGAAAACCTCGAAAAGTCCAAAAATTCTGGAACCACTCAGAAGAACCATGAGAAAAATTCACCAAGATGACGTGTAAATACTAATGGGAGGCTTCAACGCTCAATTTGGGACAGAAAAAACCTGTACATGAATCCTCGGTAAAAATTCAGCACACCAGAACACTAACACCAACGGCACACGTCTGCTTCACATTTGCCAACAATTCAACCTCAAAATGATGTCTACCCACTTTAGGAAAAAAAAAAAAACAACATGGCGATTTCCGATCCAGCAACTTGGTGAATAGCATATCGACCACGTTGCCAACTGCTACGCCCACTACAGAGTCATCCACGATATGGAATTCCGACGAGGCGCGAACATTGACTGAAACCGCTACCTCACACGAGGTCAAGTGAAATTCTCTCTGAAGAGAGTTCACCTCAAAAATCTCTGCATCCAAAAATTCGACACATCCATAATTCAAGAAACCAGTATCACAGAAGAAGAAGAAAAAGGTCCGACGAAGAACTGGACTGACTTCTGCAGTAAAATTATCAGAAAAGCCAAAGAATTAATCACACTTAAAAAATGGCAAGACACTCAAGGTGGAACTCAAACTGCGATCAAGCCATTGTCAATCGACGACTCGCCTTCCAAAAACACAACAGCAACAAATCGACAGGAACCCTATAACACTTCCTCGACATCCGAAAAAAGACAAACAGAACCATCAGGAAAACCAAACGCATCTACATCACCACAAAGCAGAAATGAATAAAGGACAACTTCGAAAACTACAACAGCAGAAATTTCTGTAGAACTTTCGAAAACAGAATAAAGGTTACTCATCACAAAATTTGACCTTCAAGAAAAAAATAAAAAACTCACCCTCACCAACAAAGAAAACTGTGAAGAATTGGCTTACTACTTTTCCGATCTCCTTAACTGCCCTGAAGCACCTGAACGATTACCAAACACATCCTCAAGATACAAAAAACCCGATGCCGATCCACCGACACAAAAAGAAATCCAGCTCCACATCAAAAAACTCAAGAACGGAAAGTCGTCACGAGAAGAAGAAATGATCGGAGGAATACTGAAAAATCTTGGACCACTATTAAAAAGTTCTGTTTAAAGTTGGTCACCGTCAATCTGCTACTCTAAGGGTGCAAGTGGCATTTCTATCGTCTGACCTAACGGCAGAAGATAAACACGTCACGATAAGACCATGAGACATATTGATGACACTCGTCTACTTCGTTAGAGTGACAAGTCAAATAATCTGATGGTGTGTGTACTGAAGGTATTACAGTACGCACATCACAGTAACATATTTGAGTGTTCAACATCGCAAGATCACATGTTAATGTAACCGTGAAATAAGCCTTTGTGAACGTGAAATGCTGGTACATTAATAACCGTAGTAACCAGCAGCATGTTGAATGCAAGCAAGTAAAAGTGCTTGCATTGTGTTGTACAGGTACTGGATGTCAGTTTGTGGGGTGGAGTTCCATGCCCATTCCACTTGGTCAATCAATAATGCTGTTTGTGGATGCCTCTGGTGTTGTCGTTCGGTGATGTCCCCTCATATGTGCTCCGTTGGAGGCAGATCTGGTGATCGAGTAGGCCAAGGTAACATGTCGACGCTCTGTAGAAAATGCTGAGTTACAACAACGGTACGTGGGAGAGTGTTTTCCTGTTGGAAAACACCCCCAGAAATGCTGTTCATGAATGGCAGCACAACATGTCTAATCACCAGACTCATATACACAATTGAATTCAGGGGGCACGGGATAACCTCGAGATTGCTCCTACTGCCATACGAAATAGCATAACAGGCTATAACTTCACATGTAGGTTCAATGTGTCTAGCAAGTAGATAGGATGGCTGCAGGCCCTCAACTGGCCTCCTCCTAACGGCCATCACTGGTACCCGAGCAAAACCTGCCTTCATGAGAAAATACAACACAGCTCCACCCTGTCCTCCAATGAGCTCTCGACATCACTGACATCGCAAAGGTGGTGGTTTGGGATCAGTGGAATGCACTTTACAAGGCGTCTGGCTCGGAGTTTTCCTTGAAGTAACCGGTTTGTAACAGTTCGTTGTGTCAGTGTGGTGCCAACTGCTGCAGAAATTGCTGCCTCAGATGCAGTATGATGCGCCAGAGCCATACTCCGAACACGACGGTCTTTCCTCCCGGTAGTGCCACGTGGCCATTCGGAGCCCTGTCTCCATGCGATCGTACATTCTCGTGACCACCGCTGCCGGCATCATGTACAGTGGCTACATTCCTGCCAAGTCTTTCTGCAGTAACGCAGAAGGAACATCCAGCTTTTTGTACCCCTATTACACGACCTCGTTCAAACTACACTCCTGGAAATGGAAAAAAGAACACATTGACACCGGTGTGTCAGACCCACCATACTTGCTCCGGACACTGCGAGAGGGCTGTACAAGCAATGATCACACGCACGGCACAGCGGACACACCAGGAACCGCGGTGTTGGCCGTCGAATGGCGCTAGCTGCGCAGCATTTGTGCACCGCCGCCGTCAGTGTCAGCCAGTTTGCCGTGGCATACGGACCTCCATCGCAGTCTTTAACACTGGTAGCATGCCGCGACAGCGTGGACGTGAACCGTATGTGCAGTTGACGGACATTGAGCGAGGGCGTATAGTGGGCATGCGGGAGGCCGGGTGGACGTACCGCCGGATTGCTCAACACGTGGGGCGTGAGGTCTCCACAGTACATCGATGTTGTCGCCAGTGGTCGGCGGAAGGTGCACGTGCCCGTCGACCTGGGACCGGACCGCAGCGTCGCACGGATGCACGCCAAGACCGTAGGATCCTACGCAGTGCCGTAGGGGACCGCACCGCCACTTCCCAGCAAATTAGGGACACTGTTGCTCCTGGGGTATCGGTGAGGACCATTCGCAGCCGTCTCCATGAAGCTGGGCAACGGTTCCGCACACCGTTAGGCCGTCTTCCGCTCATGCCCCAACATCGTGAAGCCCGCCTCGAGTGGTGTCGCGACAGGCGTGAATGGAGGGACGAATGGAGACGTGTCGTCTTCAGCGATGAGAGTCGCTTCTGCCTTGGTGCCAATGATGGTCGTATGCGTGTTTGGCGCCGTGCAGGTGAGCGCCACAATCAGGACTGCATACGACCGAGGCGCACAGGGCCAACACCCGGCATCATGGTGTGGGGAGCGATCTCCTACACTGGCCGTACACCACTGGTGATCGTCGAGGGGACACTGAATAGTGCACGGTACATCCAAACCGTCATCGAACCCATCGTTCTACCATTCCTAGACCGGCAAGGGAACTTGCTGTTCCAACAGGACAATGCACGTCCGCATGTATCCCGTGCCACCCAACGTGCTCTAGAAGGTGTAAGTCAACTACCCTGGCCAGCAAGATCTCCGGATCTGTCCCCCATTGAGCATGTTTGGGACTGGATGAAGCGTCGTCTCACGCGGTCTGCACGTCCAGCACGAACGCTGGTCCAACTGAGGCGCCAGGTGGAAATGGCATGGCAAGCCGCTCCACAGGACTACATCCAGCATCTCTACGATCGTCTCCATGGGAGAATAGCAGCCTGCATTGCTGCGAAAGGTGGATATACACTGTACTAGTGCCGACATTGTGCATGCTCTGTTGCCTGTGTCTATGTGCCTGTGGTTCTGTCAGTGTGATCATGTGATGTATCTGACCCCAGGAATGTGTCAATAAAGTGTCCCCTTCCTGGGACAATGAATTCACGGTGTTCTTATTTCAATTTCCAGGAGTGTATGTTAAATGTTGATAGTGGCATCTGTCGCCTTAAAGGCGTTCTTGGCTAACACCAGATCACCACGACCAGGGTCAAAGGTAACTAACGCTCATGAACGTTACAATATGTATTCAAACAAAACCTGATTTGCGTCCACGTAGTGGCGCTACCAGCGTGACTTTTTTGCGACTGGCCCAAAGTGTGAACAGACATCGTGTTTCAGATATACCAACACACCTACCAACCATCGATTTAGAAGCACGACGCCTTCTTACAAGGGAACCTCCCCATCGCACCCCCCCCCCCCCAGATTTAGTTATAAGTTGGCACAGTGGATAGGCCTTGAAAAACTGAACACAGATCAATCGAGAAAACAGGAAGAAGTTGTGTGGAACTATGAAAAAAATAAACAAAATATACAAACTGAATAGTCCATGCGTAAGATAGGCAACATAAAAGGAAGCTGTGAGCTCAGCAGCGCCGTGGTCCCGTGGTTAGCGTGAGCAGCTGCAGAACGGGAGGTCCTTGGTTCAAATCTTCCCTGCAGTGAAAAGTTTACTTTTTTATTTTCGCAAAGTTATGATCTGTCCGTTCGTTCATTGACGTCTCTATTCACTGTAATAAGTTTAGCGTCTGTGTTTTGCGACCGCACCGCAAAACCGTGCGATTAGTAGACGAAAGGACGTGCCTCTCCAATGGGAACCGAAAACATTTGATCGCAAGGTCATAGGTCAACCGATTCCTCCACAGGAAAACACGTCTGATATATTCTATACGGCACTGGTGACGGCGTCACATGTTAGGAATATGTTGTCGACCCACCTAACTTGTACACTTGGCGAATGGGTAAAAAGATTCTTCTATCCTGCCCGATTTAGGTATTCTTGTGGATGTGATAATCACTCCCAAAAAAGTGATGAAAACATAAGAGTTTGTCACATAAACTGCAACAAATGAATGCAACAGTTTCACAGTCGCACAGTTTTCCATGTGCTCTGCCATAACATACGTTTTTAACGTTTTCAAATTTTTCTGTGTGTAGACCATCAAATCCTGCATATGTCCAAGGAAATCTGAACATGTCCTGGAATGTTCGAGAGCGAATTTGATTATGTGTGAGTGCCTGAACTTTGATAATTGTCTGAAAATAAAAAGTTAAACGTTTCACTCAAGGGAAGACTTGAACCAAGGACCTCTCGTTCCGCAGCTGCTCACGCTAACCACGGGACCACGGCGCTCCTGTGTTCACCCTCGCCATGATGTTGCCTATCTTGCACGTGGACTACTCAGTTTGTATATTTTGCTTATTTTTTCAAAGTTCCACATAAATTCTTCCTGTTTTCTCGATTGATCTGTGTTCAGTTTTTCAAGGCCTATCCACTGTGCCAACTTATAACTAAATCTGAGGGGGGTGCGATGGGGAGGTTCCCTTGTTAGTATTAAGATTTTTTTCGTCGGTATATTATACATTTCCTGGTTTCAGAAATTTTGTTGCATTTTTGATACTTGTAAAAAAAAAACAACATTGGGTTTCCTGTAAAATTCTTAAGCTGGGCCTACTGGCTGTTTCTAAAAGATTAATTTGAGTTACAGCAGATGTTAAATTTTCAGCATGTATAACATAGTCATCTGCAAATGTGAGGCACTTAATTCCTTTATTCTTCTTCTCTCTTCCCAATCTTATGGCGAAATCTTATACTCATTCAGTTTGTCATTCCAAATTCTCGTAGATTTTTATAGAACACAAGTAAAAAGAATTGAGGACAAGTCACCACCTTCCCTTACACCTGCTTCTATTTCGTTGGGTTGAAATATTTCTCCATAAATGCCACTTTCGGTGCTGTGTAAGTGTTCCAGAACTGGATTTGTTTTATTGTAATTCTGTTATTTGAGGTAATTCTGTTATCTGAAGTCTGGATGATTAATAAAATAATTGTGAAATTGAGCCTCAAATCTGCACAACCCAAGCCCAAACCACTCCACCTAAATCGCACTGCAGAACCACAATAAGACCGCAAATTACATTCTATACACTATGTATCCTCGAAAAATTTACAAATATCAAAGAAAACACAGGTTCCTCCTAAATGACAAAAATGAGAACATTTACGGCTGTATGACCTCTGCTTTTTACAGTAGCATACATTTACCGTAATTAGTAAATTATTTATATTACAGTATCTAATTGAATAATTCACCTGCTTGACTTACTAAACCCAACAGATCTGCCAACAATACAACGGACTGTACCTCCGTTAGATTGAGAGTATGAATAGCTGTTTATATTATTAATATATCTATATACACTCCTGGAAATTGAAATAAGAACACCGTGAATTCATTGTCCCAGGAAGGGGAAACTTTATTGACACATTCCTGGGGTCAGATACATCACATGATCACACAGACAGAACCACAGGCACATAGACACAGGCAACAGAGCATGCACAATGTCGGCACTAGTACAGTGTATATCCACCTTTCGCAGCAATGCAGGCTGCTATTCTCCCATGGAGACCATCGTAGAGATGCTGGATGTAGTCCTGTGGAGCGGCTTGCCATGCCATTTCCACCTGGCGCCTCAGTTGGACCAGCGTTCATGCTGGACGTGCAGACCGCGTGAGACGACGCTTCATCCAGTCCCAAACATGCTCAATGGGGGACAGATCCGGAGATCTTGCTGGCCAGGGTAGTTGACTTACACCTTCTAGAGCACGTTGGGTGGCACGGGATACATGCGGACGTGCATTGTCCTATTGGAACAGCAAGTTCCCTTGCCGGTCTAGGAATGGTAGAACGATGGGTTCGATGACGGTTTGGATGTACCGTGCACTATTCAGTGTCCCCTCGACGATCACCAGTGGTGTACGGCCAGTGTAGGAGATCGCTCCCCACACCATGATGCCGGGTGTTGGCCCTGTGCGCCTCGGTCGTATGCAGTCCTGATTGTGGCGCTCACCTGCACGGCGCCAAACACGCATACGACCATCATTGGCACCATGGCAGAAGCGACTCTCATCGCTGAAGACGACACGTCTCCATTCGTCCCTCCATCCACCCCATGTTGGGGTGTGAGCGGAAGACGGCCTAACGGTGTGCGGGACCGTAGCCCAGCTTCATGGAGACGGTTGCGAATGGTCCTCGCCGATATCCCAGGAGCAACAGTGTCCCTAATTTGCTGGGATGTGGCGGTGCGGTCCCCTACGGCACTGCGTAGGATCCTACGGTCTTGGCGTGCATCCGTGCGTCGCTGCGGTCCGGTCCCAGGTCGACGGGCACGTGCACCTTCCGCCGACCACTGGCGACAACATCGATGTACTGTGGAGACCTCACGCCCCACGTGTTGAGCAATTCGGCGGTACGTCCACCCGGCCTCCCGCATGCCCACTATACGCCCTCGCTCAAAGTCCGTCAACTGCACATACGGTTCACGTCCACGCTGTCGCGGCATGCTACCAGTGTTAAAGACTGCGATGGAGGTCCGTATGCCACGGCAAACTGGCTGACACTGACGGCGGCGGTGCACAAATGCTGCGCAGCTAGCGCCATTCGACGGCCAACACCGCGGTTCCTGGTGTGTCCGCTGTGCCGTGCGTGTGATCATTGCTTGTACAGCCCTCTCGCAGTGTCCGGAGCAAGTATGGTGGGTCTGACACACCGGTGTCAATGTGTTCTTTTTTCCATTTCCAGGAGTGTATATTAGATGCATCATAATCAATATTTACCTTCCACCTTTGCTGAGATATAGTGTATCATAGATGTAATCTCAAACACCATATATCTGTCATAACGAAATCTGTGCTCTCCTTCAATCACATATTTCACACTTTATCTCTCATAAAATTTCAAATCAAAACTCTTCAGTCGTTTAAATTTTTAGTTTCATTTTCTTTGTACAACCAGTATCATCGTTACGAATATCACTGAATGATGGCCCGTATTCTGACTGGACCACAGGTGGAATTCTTCCTACACATTGGTCAGGGGTCCTGAATATGGCATATGGCATAACGTGGCGCTGAAACTGATTACACAAATAAAAAATGGACTTACAGAGACTTTATCTCTTAAACCCGCCTTCCCAGCAACCCCCCCCCCCCCCCCACCTTCCACACACACAAACACTATTTGTGTAACTTAGTAATAATAAGCAAATAGTTGATTATATATAAATATTGCTACAGCTGGCATGATAATTATTGCCCTTAATGTCTTTAACATGTTATCTTGGTTATTAAGTTATATAAGCTCGCCAGGAAAGAATCTATGAGCACTGGAGATATTTACACTTACATTGCTATGTACCTACGCTAATAACCTTCTCCACTATAATGTGAGTCTTGCTCCAAAATAGTATATGTTTCGTGATTTTTTTCTTAATTTAGTAGTTTCTAGAAATATGCCTTCAGTGGTTGTAAAGTCTGATGATATATTTTATGTAACACAACCGGAAAAGAAGCTTCTCACCACTGGAATCACTTTCATTTTTGTTGTACTCACATTTATACTCAGACACCCTTTCAGTCAAAGACCCCGACTAAACAATGGACCTTTTACTAAAATAGTGTTTTTCTTTTCTCGGCTAGGAAGTGCCACAGTTTACTCCAAAGTCGTAACACAACGCTTACAAGACATACTAATCCACACAAATCCCCAAAAGGATTGAGGTTTAATCGTCCGAAACACCCTGTAGACATAAATAATTGGTGACTGGAAACAAAAACTTGATGTTCATACTATTTACACGAAATATTAAAGGGCATATCCTGTATTCCACAAACAGAATCTTTTAATTAAAGGTAATCACTTTATTAACTGACCGTATTTTCTTTTCTTTCTCCTCCGTTTGCGAAACCATTCTGTTTACGCGTACCTACATAGAGAGAAATGATCATCACGATAAAATAAGAGCAATTAGGGCTCGCACAGAAAAAATTAAGTACTCGTTTCTCCCGCTCGCCGTTCTAGAGTGGAACTGTATAGAGACAGCTTGAAGGTGGTTCATCGAACCGTCTATTCACTTAATTGTGAACAGCAGAGCAATGACGTAGATAACGTAGATGTAAGTCCTCAGCAGAGGTAGCTGTGCCTACAACAGGCCGCTCGGAGCAACACACTGACGTGACGTTTCGTGCTGTTGCCGCCTCGTCCGACGCAGGAGTGTTGCGAGCTACCGCGGCAGATGCGCTTGGGAACTTTGCTGATGTGCTTCCTTGCAATCATTACTCACTGGGCTCACAAATAAGATCTCTACAATAACAGTTTATAGCTATGTTTCGTGCCAAATGTTTTGCTGTTCATTCCGAAAATATTTCATGGAGCTCTTCACGTTGGTCCAGCTTTTGAAAGTATTTCCATATCTGCATAACTACTTCAGTCTACTACCACTTTAACATTAGGATGTACCTTTGTTGTAGTACTAAGTAACGAATTAATATTAATTCAAAAATTATCTTTTTGGTGTAACTAGCAATCTAAATCGAATTATTTTTAACCTCCTGCTTGGACTGAAATATATGAGAGGGTTTTTGAAAGTTGTCAAAAATATAAGTTGATGATAACCATAATTTTTGAATTAAAAACCAGTTAGTAGCTCAAAGTGTGTGTTACTTTACGTCCCAAACAACTTTTGCTACGTTGAAAATCTCTTCTTCAAACAATAGATCTGATGTAGTTGTAGTGCATGCAGTCGAACTTATGTGAATAAAAACAGCAGAATATTCGATAAAATTACGCTATAAGGGGACATCTTAGCTCCAGCCCAAGTTAGACCTTGTCAGCCTTTTCAGTTCTTATCCCCTCCTCACCGACTCTCCCATCCCTACACACACACACACACACACACACACACACACACACATACACACGTTTACGCGCATGACGAGATTAGCTGTCCCTTGTTACGTGAGGACGGACACACCGGGTGATCAAAAAGTCAGTATAAATTTGAAAACTTAATAGACCACGGAATAATGTAGATAGAGAGGTAAAAATTGGCACACATGCTTGGAATGACATGGGGTTTTATTAGAACAAAAAAAAAGCACCCTATATTGCTACACGTGTGAAAGATATCTTGCTCGCGTCGTTTGGTGATGATCGTGTGCTTAGCCGCCGCTTTCGTCATGCTTGACCTCCCAGGTCCCCAGACCTCAGTCCGTGCGATTATTGGCTTTGGGGTTACCTGAAGTCGCAAGTGTATCGTGATCGACCGACATGCCTAGGGTTGCTGAAAGACAACATCCGACGCCAATGCCTCACCATAACTCCGGACATGCTTTACAGTGCTGTTCACAACATTATTCCTCGACTACAGCTATTTTTGAGGAATGATGGTGGACATATTGAGCATTTCCTGTAAAGAACCTCATCTTTGCATTACCTTACTTTGTTATGCTAATTATTGCTATTCTGATCAGATGAAGCGCCATCTGTCGGACATTTTTTGAACTTTTGCTTTTTTGTGGTTCTAATAAAAACCCATGCCATTCCAAGCATGTGTGTCAATTTGTACCTCTCTATCTACATTATTCCGTGATTTATTCAGTTTTCAAATTTATACTGACTTTCCGATCACCTGATACACACATACATACGTTAATTCTTGTTCCATAGATCATGAATACGACATTTCGTAATGATGTGGAACGTGTCGCCTTAACATAAGTTTTCTGTACACAAAATAATTAATTTTTCTTTTTTTTTTTTACAGTTACTACTTCATATTTAAGAATTCACCTATTGAGTAGAAGGACTTGTCATTCTGAAATTCTTTTAATTTGCTTTTAAGTGTTGGTTGACTAGGTGTCAGGCCTTAAATACTATTTGCCAAATGGCTAAAGATTTTTGTGGCAGCATAATTCACCCCTTTCTGTGCTAGAGTGAAATTTAATCCAGGATAGTGAATATCATCCTTTCTTCTAGTATTGTAGCTATGCACTTCGCTGTTATTCTCTAATTGGGATGGGTTATTCATGACAAATTTCATAAGTGAATATATGTATTGCGAAGGTACTGTGCATATACCGAGTTCCTTAAATAAATGTCTGCAAGGTGATCGCGATTGGAGCTCCAGCTATTATTCTGATTACACACTTTTGTGAAATGAATACTTTCTGTCTTAATGTGAATTGCGCCAAAATATGATGCCATACGAAAGCAGTGAATGAAAATAGGCATAGTAGGCCAATTTACTGATATGTTTATCACTAAAATTTGCAAAACCGATTTCTTCTTTTAGTTACCTTGTGTCAAACTTCTTTTCTCTATGATTCATTTCAGTACCTCTCCCTTAGTTTCAGGTATCAGATTCATCCACCTAATCTTGAGCATTCTCCTGTAGCACCACATTTTAAAAGCTTATTTTCTTGCGGGTAACGTTCATTGATCACGTCTGATTTGCATATCATGCTACAAAGAAATACTTTCAGGAAAAGACTTTCCGACACTTAATTTTATATTACATGTTAGTACATTTTTTTTAGTAAAGCTTTTCTCGTTTTCTGTCAAGTTACATTTTGTATCCTCTTTACCTCCGCCATAGTAAGTCACGTACCTGCCCAGCTGCAAAATTCTTTTTCTGCTTTTACTTCTGCTTTCTAACCTTATTATGTCTACGTGGTGTAATTCGACTACTTTCCATTATCGTTTATTTACATTCATTGATGTTCTTCTTATACTGTTTTCAATACGCTATCCATTCCGTGTAAATCATCTCTTCTTGCAGAATTACAAACCTCTGTCTGAATTCTAATTTCCTTTACAAATATTTCGTAGGTTTCCTTCACTGCATTATCAGCGCACACATTTCATAGCAGTAGAATAGAATCTTCATTCCCTTCTCAACTAAATTTATCTTTTATGCTTATAACTAGAGCCAGGTTTTTGTAAAATTTCCTTTTGTTTCCTGTACTTTATCAAACTGAGTTTCCGGTCAAAACTGTCAAAAGTTTTGTCTAAATTTACAAATGCTGTAAACGTAGGGTTACCCTCCTACAGTCTGTGTGTTATGGTAAGCCTTAGGTTCAGTACTATGTCGTATATTTCTGTCTTTCTCCAGAACACCCAGGACAGCTTCTACCAGTTTCTTCATTCTTCTGTAGATGCTTCTTGTTATTATCATATAAGTATAAAATTAAGCTGATGGTTCGCTAATATTTACAGCTATCAGTACCTGCCTGCCACCTTTGGTACTAGAATTATTACATTGATTTTGACGTCTGCCTCGTATAACGGGCGTATGAGGTGTAATTATTTTGCCGTGGGAGAATCTTAACGGTGAGGAAATGGCGTTTATTTTAGTGTAGTTTTTGAACAAACATTCAGACTGCATCAGACTGTGCCTGAAACAATGGTCACGAAACCTGCAACAATATATGAGGCCCTTTCTTCTTTTGGGTCATCATTCTTCTGATACAGCCCGCTGTTTACATTTCTGTGATAGCCTCTTTATCACAGAGTACCATTACACCCAGTGTCCTCGATGATCATACCGTTTTCATTCTGTTCGTCCACGAAATACAGAAAGCAGTTTATAGTGGTGCCCATACTAATGCTAATTAAAAAAAAAAAGCAAAGACCGACCCGTGCTGGTGGTGAAAAATTAAATTATTGTATAGTTCAAGCACAAAGCAGTTGTAACAAAATTCTTAATCGCCCTCCTACGGCGTTTGCTCGTTAACAGATAATTCAATAACATCAACTGACTATGCTTACCAACTGTGCAAGCTGCTTAAGGCCCCAATGATAAATATCTTCTGTGGCGAATCCAATGAAAAAACAAAGAATAATTAAAGCATTAAGCCGATGCAGTAAAAGTGGTTAACAAAGAATTACAGGTCAAGCTAAAGCAAATAATTATTTTTGGCAGGTGGTCATAAAGGTTACGAAAACACTCGTCAGACTTAAGCCGACAGATTTACACTACAAGGCCCTTTAATAGCATCTACGACTGGCACAGGAATACGGAATTAACAACCGTTCGCCGTGCAACACACTTTACATTTTTGTGACGGTGCTTCGGGACTTACAGAAATAGGAGGCGGTTCAGCTTAAAAGCAGTTACGGAGCAGTTTCCGAGCAAAACATCATATTAAACTTATACCAAAGGCCGCACCTAGACTGCGTTGCTTAGATTAACTTATTCTAGATTTATAAGAAAGCAGCTGCATATAAATAATATACAAGTGAAAGACAAAAACAAAATAAGTCAAATAATTTCAGAACTGCAATAGCCAACCTAATACACAGATGGAATCAACTAAGACCAGTGGACAGAACCGATGAATAAACATATCACAAGGTAACTAATGTATGGGCGACTAGCTCGGAAAATGGGTAATGATCACGAAAATGGATATATTTTCCACAGAAATATGAGGAAGTTAGAAAATGATTTAGTAAATGCCAGGAGACCTACCAAAGCATAAAATGAAGCCATTTTCTGGGTTTGCTCTGATAAATAAGGCATTAAATAATGGCTAATCTGTCCTGCTACACACACGTGTTGGCAGAATTAAACGCTATTCTAATTAATGATAAATTACCAAGACGTAAAACAAGTTTGAAGAGCACTGAAAGCTTTAAACAGTGTGCTAATTAAATACAGAACACCAGTGAACTAAGCAACTGGGCAATCATCAAGCGTTAAACACTATTCTAATAAAGTGCCAAAAAAAAACAAAGAATTAAAAATGGCGGGCACCAAATAGATTGTATGTCTGCCAGATAGCTTACAGTTGACTTTAACAGTAAGTGCGATAAACATTTTAATGAAATACAAGACTCTAGGGATTTAAAGAAGAGTGGGGGAGCACTGAATAGATAATATGTCAAGCAGGTAATTTTCATTTAATCTTAACAGTAAGTACGTTAAACACTTCTTTAATAAAATACAAGAGACTTAACGAATTAGAGAAGGCTGGCAGAGCATGGAATAAGTAATAAACCAGGTAGGTAAGTGACAGAAGGATTTAACAGAAAGCGTGGCATATGCACACAAGAAAGGCAGCCAAGTTGGCCAGTAACACCGCGAGTACACAACAAAATCAAAATCTAATACACGTTTGCCACTAGTCACCAATACGTTTCCGGGAAACCGGCCAAACACAGCCTACTACAACAACAGAAATGGGCGACGTTGGTTCATGACACTGTATGGATAGGCCTCAAAGGGAACAAGGATGTAGAGGCTGGCACGTAGATTTAGAACAAAATTACTGCCCTTTCCTGAAGGCCTCACCATGTAATAAATATGCAAAAGTCCCATGGGCAGTCTCGCTTCCTTCACTGGTCGAGTTGTTGACAAAGTCCAACCGGCGTGATGGCGCCCGTAACACTCCATAGGCCCGGCGGCCGTCGTCCAACAGAGCACTCACACGTTCTCAGTAAACTCGGACGTCTCGAATTTCCACTGCTGTCAACAAGTCACTTCCCCACAGTTAGCCGATGACGCCCTTATATCCCTGTTCACCACTGCTTACACTCCCTTTTGTGGCCAGGCGAACTCTGGTCCCCCAGAAAAGACGAAAACAGGGCATATACGAGGTGCATTCAAGTTCTAAGGCGTCCGACTTTTTTTCTAATTAACTACTCACCCGAAATAGATGAAACTGGCGTTACTTCTCGACGTAATCGCCCTGCAGACGTACACATTTTTCACAACGCTGACGCCATGATTCCTTGGCAGCGGCGAAGGCTTCTTAAGGAGTCTGCTTTGACCACTGGAAAATCGCTGAGGCAATAGCAGCACGGCTGGTGAATGTGCGGCCACGGAGAGTGTCTTTCATTGTTGGAAAAAGCCAAAAGTCACTAGGAGCCAGGTCAGGTGAGTAGGGAGCTTGAGGAATCACTTCAAAGTTGTTATCACGAAGAAACTGTTGCGTAACGTTAGCTCGATGTGCGGGTGCGTTGTCTTGGTGAAACAGCACATGCGCAGCCCTTCCTGGACGTTTTTGTTGCAGTGCAGGAAGGAATTTGTTCGTCAAAACATTTTCGTAGGATGCACCTGTTACCGTAGTGCCCTTTGGAAAGCAATGGGTAAGGATTAGGCCCTCGCTGTCCCAGAACATGGACACCATCATTTTTTTTAGCAATGGCGGTTACCCGAAATTTTTTTGGTGGCGGTGAATCTGTGTGCTTCCATTGAGCTGACTGGCGCTTTGTTTCTGGATCGAAAAATGGCATCCACGTCTCATCCATTGTCACAACCGACGAAAAGAAAGTCCCATTCATGCTGTCGTTGCGCGTCAACATTGCTTGGCAACATGCCACACGGGCAGCCATGTGGTCGTCTGTCAGCATTCGTGGCACCCACCTGGATGACACTTTTCGCATTTTCAGGTCGTCATGCAGGATTGTATGCACAGAACCCACAGGAATGCCAACTCTGGAGGCGATCTGTTCAACAGTCATTCGGCGATCCCCCAAAACAATTCTCTCCACTTTCTCGATAATGTCGTCAGACCGGCTTGTGCGAGCCCGAGGTTGTTTCGGTTTTTTGTCACACGATGTTCTGCCTTCATTAAACTGTCGCAACCACGAATGCACTTTCGACACATCCCTAACTCCATCATCACATGTCTCCTTTGACAGTCGATGAATTTCAATTGGTTTCATACCACGCAAATTCAGAAAACGAATGATTGCACGCTGTTCAAGTAAGGAAAACTTCGCCATTTTAAGTACTTAAAACAATTCTCATTCTCGCCGCTGGCGGTAAAATTCCATCTGCCGCACGGTGCTGCCATCTCTGGGATGTATTGACAATGAACGCGGCCTCATTTTAAAACAATGTGCATGTTTCTATCTCTTTCCAGTCCGGAGAAAAAAAAATCGGAGGCCTTAGTACTTGAATGCACCTCGTACGATCGACAGTAGGCACCAATGTTGCAACACACGCACAGCAACATTAAGATGGAACATATGGAGACAGAAACGGTTAAGTATGAGAAAATTCCTCAACATTCTGGTTCCGACTGGCAACGTTCAGTTGGCTGATACGAACCCTGCTTAATTTGCTAGTAGAGGGGTCATGGGTCAAGAAGCGCATTCGGAAAGTGATTTACACCATATTGTTAGTCTCATTAACAGTGGCAACGTTTTAGAAGTGACCTTATATTCGCATTCTTCTGGGTGCGAAAGTTGTTAAGGTAGATTCTGTCTTCTGGTTGTAGTGAGGTCTGCTCATATTACACCAGACAGCCTTCCTCTAGTGTGCTGGCCGGATGTTACTTCCTGAGGTTTCCAAATTCTTCTTAATGGCCGTAGAAAAATTATCTTCAGGGGAAAGGGTCGTAATGTGTAATAGGCAACCATCTGTCCAGACCATCACACAGGAATTCCAAACTGCATCAGGATTCACTGTAAGTACTATGACAGTTAGGCGGGAGGTGAGAAAACTTGGATTTCACGGTCGAGCGGCTGCTCATAAGCCATGCATCACGCTGGTAAATGCCAAACGACGCCTCGCTTGGTGTATGAAGCGTAAACATTGGACGACTGAACAGTGGAAAAACGTTGTGTGGAGTGACGAATCGCTGTACACAATGTAGCGATCCGATGGTAGGGTGTGGGTATGGCGAATGCCCAGTGAACGTCATCTGCCAGTGTGTGTAGTGCCAACAGTAAAATTCGGAGGCGGTAGTGTTACGGTGTGATCGTATTTTTCATGGAGGGGGCTTGCACACCTTGTTGTTTTGTGTGGCACTATCACAGCACAGGCCTAAATTGATGTTTTAAGCACCTTCTTGCTTCCTACTGTTGCAGCGCAATTCGGAAATGGCGATTTGATCTTCCAACACGATCGAACACCTGTTCATAATGCACGGCCTGTGGCAGAGAGGTTTCATGACAATAGCATCACTGTAATGGAGTGGCCTCAACAGAGTCCTGACCTGATGTTTTGGGACGCCGACTTCGTGCCAGCCTTCACCGACCGACATCGATACCACTCCTTAGTGCAGCACGCCGTGAAGAATGGGCTGCTATTCCACAAGAAACCTTCCCGCACCTGACTGAAAGTATGCCTGCGAGAGTGGAACCTGTCATCAAGGCTAAGGCTGGGCCAACACCATACTGAATTCCAGCATTACCGATGGAGGGCGCCACGAACTTGTAAGTTATTTTCAGCCAGGTGTCCGGATACTTTTGATCACATAGTGTACGTTTAAATTTCCAATTACTGGAGCAGTGTTTTGTCTTTGTACTTGCTTCACATTGACCTGTGGTATATGGCCTGTTGTACTGTAATTCGTAAATTGAGAATCTGTTACTTGTGGAACAGTAAACTGCTCGTTGTCTCGACATTCGCGTACGTTCGGTGGGTCGACTGCCGCTCTGTTGGTATTCGTGCAGTTACCGCTTCTTGCATCATTGTCTGCTGTGAACGAACATTTCCTGCTTCGCTCACCTGTCTCAACTGTACTTCTACCATTTGTTTCTATTTCGGATATTTATTTATTATTTTATTTCTCGTTCAGCTACAGGCAAAGCGTGATACACTTACAAACATCAACATAAAAATTTAAATTAACATTAACAATGATTTACAATAAAATTTTCAGGGTTTCCAGCCACAAAAGTGCTTGGTCACTTATCACATGTATGTCCATCAGATTTCCTCCCTTAAGTCCGTGTACGTCGGACTCAACTATATGCTGCGTGGTTTGACTCTCTCCGCACTCACAACTGGGGTCCTGGGAGAAACCCCACTTTTTCAACAAATATCCGCACCGACCAACACCTGTCCGCAGACGATTTAGAGTTACCCACACTCTACGTTGGAGTTGGAAGCCTGGAACTCGTTGAGATGGGTCCTCAATAAGGAAACTGTTATTCACTTTGCTTTCCTGCCATTGCTGTTTCCACAGGTTATCGATATCAATCTGTTGTTTGAGTTCTTTCCAGAAGGGATTTCTTGACATCAATCTGTCAGGGGGAGGAGGTAGGTCCCTGAACTTTTCTTTGTACCTCTGGATTGCTCTTTCACGTCTAATCGAGGGTGGTTCGATATTGGCAAGGACGGGCAGCCAAGGTTTCGGGGTGGGTCTTACTGTTCCTGTTACGAGCCTCATTGTCTCGTTAAGTTGCACATCAATATATCTGACATGCCTACTGCGGGCCCAGACGGGTGCGCAATATTCCGCTACACTATACAGAAGTGCCAGTGCTGATGTACGTAGAGTTTCAGTGGAACATCCCCAGGTTGTTCCTGCCAGTTTCATTATGATGTTGTTTCTTGTTTTCATTTTTTGGGCGACTTCGTACAGGTGGCTCTTATATGTGAGAGTGAGATCTAGTTTAACACCCAGATATTTTGGCGTTCTATCGTTTTTCAACAATTTACCTTTTATTTGCACTTTTAGCTCACGATTTGCATCTTTGTTACACAAGTGCATTATTGATGCCACGGATTTAGTCGGATTTACTTTGAGGTGCCAGTTGTCATAATATTGTTGTAGTCGTTCCAGATCCCTGTTTAAAATTTCTTCCAGTTCTTCGAAAGTGTTGGCGTGAGCCGCGATAGCGTTGTCATCTGCATACATAAAAGAACGAGATTCCAGGTTTGGGATGTCCGCTATGTATAAATTGAAAAGGCATGGAGCCAGCACAGACCCTTGGGGGAGACCATTTTGTAGTGTCCTGTAGCTGCTTGTTTTCCCATTCAGAGATACCTTGAATCTCCTGTTTATCAACATATTTCTGACTAGATCTATGATCTTCTTGCATTTCACGACTTTTGACAATTTATACAGTATCCCTTTTGTCCATACGGTGTCGTATGCTGAGGTGAGATCTAATAATACCATGCCCGTTTTCTTTTTGTTTTGGTAACCTCTTTCAATGAAAGTGGTTAGGGCGAGAACTTGGTCGCAGCAGTCTCTTCCTTTTCGAAAACCGCCTTGCTCTGGGGGAAGAGCAGCTTCTATTTTACTTTCTATTCTGCCTAGGATGACTCGTTCAAACAGCTTGTAAGTGGTGCACAATAAAGATATCGGTCTATAATCTTTAGCATTCTCTCCTGTTTTCCCTGGTTTCTGGATGGCTATGACTTGTGCGTTTTTCCATTGCTTTGGTAACCGGCTGGTATCTATGATATTAGAGAAAAGAGAAGACAGCCATACTCTTCCCTTTGGCCCGAGGTTCTTCAAGAATTCTGGAAGAAGGCCGTCACAGCCAGCTGCTTTACCAGGTGACATTTTCTTTAGTGCTATATTTATCTCTTCTTTCGGATAGAAAAATATTGACGCAACATCCTGTGCACACACAAGTGGAATCTGATAACCTTTTCTGCGTTTCCGCAACTGACATGGAAGATTGCATAACAGGCTTGCTTACACCTGGACTTTTTTCCACCCCTACATCAGTTGATACTACCGATTCCGTCGCCTCACTACTGCTTTCTATACGGTTCTAAATGCACTGCTTCAGTTCTGTACGAAGTTGTTCATTTTGCTGCTTATTTTTCGAGACGATATTTACAATGCGTGTATAGAACCTTACTAACACGGCTCGCGTGACACGTTTTCTGGCATTGAATTCTTCCATGATTTGTTGCGTCTTACCAGACGGTGTTTAGAAAGGGTAGATTGCATGCAACCGGTGGTGGCGTGTTTGTCGCTGTTAGTAGTAGTTTATCCTGTAGTGAAATAGAAGTGAATAGTTCCTGTGAATCATTATGGGTGGAGGTTATGCTCAACAACCGAGTTAGGTTAATAATTGGCTCCTTTTACCGACCTTCCGACTCAGCAGCATTCGTGGCAGAACAACTGAGAGAAAATCTGGAAAACATTTCATATAAATTTCCTCAGCATGTTATAGTCTTAGGTGGAGATTTCAATTTACCAGTTATAGACTGGGGGACACTCAGATGTTTAAGACGGGTGGTAGGGACAGAGCATCGTGTGATGTAATACTGAGTGCACTATCTGAAAATTACCTCGAGCAATTAAACAGAGAACCGACTCGTGGTGATAACTTCTTGGACCTACTGATAACAAACAGACCCGAACTTTTCGACTCTATAAGCGCAGAACAGGGAATCAGTGACCATAAGGCCGTTGCAGCATCCCTGAATATGGAAGTAAATAGGAATATGAAAAAAGGGAGGAAGGTTTATCTGTTTGGCAAGAGTAATAGGAGGCAGATTTCAGACTACCTAACAGATCAAAACGAAAATTTCTGTTCCGACGCTGACAATGTTGAGTGTTTATGGAAAAAGTTCAAGGTAATCGTAAAATGCGTTTTAGACAGGTAAGTGCCGAGTAAAACTGTGAGGGACGGGAAAAACCCACCGTGGATCAACAACAAAGTTAGCTTCACTGCAAATTTAATCGCAGCCAAAACCTCTCAGACAAACAGAAGCTAAACGATGTCAAAGTTTGCGTAAGGAGGGATATGCGTGAAGCGTTTAGTGAATTCGAAAGTAAAATCCAACTTGACAGAAAATCATAGGAAGTTCTGGTTTTACGTTAAATCAGTAAGTGGATCGAAACAGTATATCCAGATACTCTGGGATGATAATGGTATTGAACCAGAGGATGACACGCGTAAAGCTGAAATACTAAACACCTTTTTCCAAAGCTGTTTCACTGAGGAAGACCGCACTGCAGTTCCTTCTCTAAATCCTCCCACGAACGAAAAAATGGCTGACATCGAAATAAGTGTCAAAGGAATAGAAAAGCAACTGAAATCACTCAACAGAGGAAAGACCACTGAACCTGACGGGATACCAGTTCGATTCTACACAGAGTACGCGAAAGAACTTGCCCCCCTTCTAACAGCCGTGTACCGCTAGTCTCTAGAGGAACGGAAGGTTCCAAATGATTGAAAAAGAGCACAGACAGTTCCAGTTTTCAAGAAGGGTCATCGAACAGATGCGCAAAACTATAGGCATGTCATTTCTGGAAACCCAGAATCTACTCTGTAGGAATCAACATGGATTCCAGAAACAGCGATCGTGTGAGACCCAACTCGCTTTATTTGTTCATGAGACCCAGAAAATATTAGATACAGACTCCGAGGTAGATGCCGTTTTTCTTGACTTCCGGAAGGCGTTCGATACAGTTCCGCACTGTCACCTGATAAACAAAGTAAGAGCCTACGGAATATCAGACCAGATGTGTGGCTGCATTGAAGAGCTTTTAGCAAACAGAGCACAGAATGTTGTTCTCAATGGAGAGACGTCTACAGACATTAAAGTAACCTCTGGCGTCCCACAGAGAGGTGTTATGGGACCATTGCTTTTCACAATATATATAAATGACCTAGTAGATAGTGTCGGAAGTTCCATGCGGTTTTTCGCGGATGATGCTGTAGTATACAGAGAAGTTGCAGCATTAGAAAATTGCAGCGAAATGCAGGAAGATCTGCAGCGGATAGGCACTGGTGCAGGGAGTGGCAACTGATCCTTAACACAGACAAATGTAATTAATTGCGAATACATAGAAAGAAGGATCCTTTATTGTATGATTATATGATAGCGGAACAAACACTGGTAGCAGTTACTTCTGTAAAATATCTGGGAGTATGCGTATGGAACGATTTGAAGTGGAGTGATCATATAAAATTAATTGTTGGTAAAGCGGGTGCCAGGTTGAAATTCATTGGGAGAGTCCTTAGAAAATGTAGTCCATCAACAAAGGAGGTCACTTACAAAACACTCGTTCGACCTATACTTGAGTATTGCTCATCAGTGTGGGATCCGTACCAGGTCGGGTTGACAGAGGAGATAGAGAACATCCAAAGAAGAGCGGCGCGTTTCGTCACAGGGTTATTTGGTAAGCGTGATAGGGTTACGGAGATGTTTAGGAAACTCATGTGGCAGACTCTGCAAGAGAGGCGCTCTGCGTCGCGGTGTAGCTTGCTGTCCAGGTTTCGAGAGGATGCGTTTCTGGATGAGGTATCAAATATATTGCTTCCCCCTACTTACACCTCCCGAGGAGATCAAGAATGTAGAGAGATTCGAGCGCGCACGTAGGCTTTCCGGCAGTCGTTCTTCCCGCGAACCATACGCGACTGGAACAGGAAAGGGAGGTAAGGACAGTGGCACGTAAAATGCCCTCCGTCACACACTGTTGAATGGCTTGCGGAGTATAAATGTAGATGTCCTGGTCAATGTCAGTACGCATCTTTTTCTGATCGGCCATAAGCGATTGAATTAGTTCGCGCGAGTCCTTCGCCTCCTTTCGGTTTTTAATAAACTGTTCATTAACTTCCGTTCGCAACTTTTTCTGGTCTTTGCGAACTTTTTCAAATCTAGAATTGGTTTCAAATTTCAGACCATTTAAAGCAGCATTTGTTTCGGGTTTTAATTTCGCCGTTTCGGTTTTTAAATTCGCCGTTTCGGTTTTTCAATCCGCCAATCTTGCATCTGTTTCTGTTTTTATGTCTGCTAACCCAGCTCTCATCGTTTCACTTGTTTGCTTGACAACAATAGTGATTTGCTTCAACATTGCGATCACACTATCAGACGCTTCGCCATCGTCGTCTGTCATCATTTGGTGTAAGTTTTGCCGTTCATGTCTTTCATGTGAAGTCTCCTCTACTTCTGTGCACAGTATTGATGCACTAGCACACATTCTTTCGGTAGGGAACTGTCCGGTTTGATTCAGAATTACAACATTTGGTTCAACGTACCGAAGTTGCACGTTCTCTGATTCGGCTTCTGAATCACTAGGTCCGTCATGTGCCCGGTTTCGTATGGTCTCAATCTGAGACTCCGATTGCAAAACTGCCTCAGATCCCTCTGCACTGTCACTTCGTTCGGTTTCGTGACTCGCATTCGATACATTTAGTTGTACGTCATTTTATATCCTCTCAATATCTTCAGTTTGCCCTATATGCGATGATCTACGTCCGTCCTCCATCTCAGACCGTCTAGCTGACTTCTGTCTTTCTCGATTTGCGCGTGCCAGAGTTCTAGTCAACATGAAGTTATACGACCGGACACGCCTCTAAAATATCATAGAAAGTCTCTAAAGACATTAACACATCATTATCAATGCCGTTCACAGTTTGTGGGAACTCAAACCAACTCAACAACGCCGTGAATAACTTCGCGCGCCTCCAGAAAGGTCATCCACAAGCTACTCTTCACAAAAATTTTTCTTTACTCATTAATACAATCTTTTCTACTCTGTGTGTCAAACATTTACAATAGCGTGACCGCTATGCAGACACATACATTGAGCAACCTTGAGACCTTTTATTTCAAAAATAAAATGTTTTTTCTTAATCCCAATTTTTAAATACTCCTTCTAATTTGACTAATTGCCATCCTGACGGACCAATCGCCATTCTGGCACGGTCGCCATAATCTGACACTCCATTATTTTTCATCGTCGTCAGACAGCAGCAAAAATACCCTGTTAGTGCATTAGCGTCACTAGAATAAATTATGGGGTTAGAAGTGGACCCTTATTCCATGACAGAGCACATCGGTGTTTAGTTGTGCAAAATTTGTTTAATTTCTGTATTTTTGTCAGTGAAGCACACTGCTTCACATAAATTGTGACATGAAAATTTCAGGACAATTGTCAAAATAACATATTACGTCCTCATTAGCAGAAATAACGCTGAACACAACATCAAATTTAAATGGGAGGTTCTCTACACTATTGTCTTAGACAGTTGTAACCTCCTCCTCTCTTATCGACCTTAATAGCATTAAAAATTAAACCGCGTGTACCTAATGTAAATTTGGGAAAATCAATCGTCACCGAAGTTAATCTCTCGGTAAAGAGAGAGGAAAGTGTTACATCTAAATGAAAGGA
Organism: Schistocerca cancellata; assembly: GCF_023864275.1. NCBI lineage: Eukaryota > Metazoa > Arthropoda > Insecta > Orthoptera > Acrididae > Schistocerca > Schistocerca cancellata. The sequence goes on along the minus strand of NC_064628.1, from coordinate 118,099,680 downwards.
AAAATGCAAATAGAACTGGGGGAAATTAATTTTGAGAAAATGGTAAAATTAATAAAGAAAGTAAATGTACGGTCGTTACGTTAACAATTAACTGGCGTTAATTAGATATTTGAGATTTGGGGAAAATTACGGTCGCCAGTCCTATGGACAACTACTATAATAACTGAAAAAAGAAAGATTAATGCACATATAATTAGCACTAAAAGCGTGGCAACTGGAAGTTGACACGTGTTGTGTGAAAACTGAATGTTTGTCAGAAGTAATAAATTTCGCTACACTCTGACTTAATTTAGCAAAAGAATTAATAAAACCGGAAAATTGAAAGTTAATTTAGTGACTGAAATTAATAGTGAACTTTGTTTCTGAAGCACTAAGAAATTCAATAAAATAAGGTTAGTCTTGGGCTACATCAACAGTCATTTCAAAAGCTACTTGAATCTACGCAGTTTAGAAATAAGAGATTTAACTTTGAACTTGAATTAAATGATTCTGAACAATTAACGATAGTAATATTTAGTACGTACCAAGCTAAGCTGCAGTCACAGGTAAGCTAAAATATGGTAACAAAACTCGCACTCTTAATTTGTGTTTGTGTAATCTAAATATTGTAGGCAGCTATGAATACTTTAACTGAACTTTGAAATTAAAGCAGTGAAATGGAATGATATTACTATAATGCTGGCGTTTGAATTTCAACGACACTCGGGTTCATTCCGGAAAAGGAAGGGACCCTGCTTGGTAATGCAATTGGGACAATGAGCAACAAAGGTTCATGCTAAGTTGCTGTAATTTTAGTTATGAAAATGGAACAGTATGAAAAACTAAGGTCTTCCATACAGTTCTAAAACTTTACGTGCTTCCAGTCTGCCTTGTTGGTTGATTGAAGGTTTGAAGTCGTCGGTCGAGGAGGTGGTGACAGTCACTCTTTGTCGGCCGTCGCTGTCGCAGAAGCTGGATGTTGGCGCGCCTTCATCTCGACACTGTCACCAGGCGAAACGGGCTCTTGATGTGCGCCAGCTAATGCTTCCCAGCCGCGACACCGTGTCAGAAACTATCAGAGCAAGTCGAGCGCAATTACATGCTGCCAAACCCCGAAAGCCCGGCAACTCGCGGGAGCGTCACACAGTGAAGCACTGTCTGAACTGGCCAGTATTACGTTAAGTCATCCGATTCCGGCCGCGAGGGGTAGCCGCATGGTCTCAGGCGTCTTGCACGGTCCGTGCGGGTGCCCCCGTCGGAGGTTCGAGTCCTCCTGGTGGGCATGGGTATGAGTGTCGTCCATAGCGTAAGTTAGTTAGATTAAGTAGTTTGTAGGCTTAGTGACCGATGACCTCTGCAGTTTGGTCCCATAAGACCTTACCACAAATTTACAAAAAAATCCGATTCCGGTTCTAAGTTTGGTACTATTTAGGATAGCAGTCAAGTCTATCGAGGATGGTTACTTTTTGTACCACAAATTTACAAAAAAATCCGATTCCGGTTCTAAGTTTGGTACTATTTAGGATAGCAGTCAAGTCTATGGAGGATAGTTACGTTTTGTGACAATATATGCAAAAGATTACTCAAGGTTGCTTATGTTCACAGTGGGCGCTGGCAGGTGATCCAACAATTTTACGCCTCTGCCAGCAACATTTACCTTTAGCTGCGACGTGTTGTCGTCTGCGTGGCTGCTCTCGCCCTCTGAAAATCCTATAAAAAGCTAATCAAAATCTTTACTGATTCTATCAGCTGGAAGTGTCCTATATTTCTCGTTAGGCGAGAAAACATGAGCTCATTCCTAGTCTGGAAAATATCGTGATATACAAGTGCACAGAAGGAGCAGTGTGTATACTTCAACGCCCTCTCAGTTCTCGCAAGAACAGTTAACTACGTGGCTGTTTCGTTTCTCCGTTATCGGAGCTCAACGACTCTTCAGCAAATTTCTAGCTGAATATCAGACAAAGTGAACGCAGTGTTCACACAAAATTCCTCTTTTGGAGTCGTATAGTGCTTGATGCGCCCTTTTATACACTTGACGTCTCCGGCCTATTTGTATCCATCTGGAAATTCCGCCAATGCAATTTTCTAAAGAATTTCTCTGTTGCAGGCAACGCTGGGTCGCTACCTGCTCCACTCGATGTATCACCGGGTGCGTTCGTTGTCTCTCTCAGCCTGGGTCACAGACTCCTGTTAGAAGCCTTTCGTTGTATGCGGGCCGTGACTGCACAACTAGAGTCCGTTCCCAAACTAAAGCGTTTCTTCCAGCAGTTTTTTCCACCTTTTGCTCATTGACATGCGGGATTTCGGTTGAGTGCGTTAATACCGTTGAATCAAGTGTCATCCCTTTTTGCATTACACACTGTACATTTTGATAAGCAAATTTCCTCACTATCACCGCAGTATGTCAGGTGACATATCCATCTACTTATTACGACATACAAACGAGACATGCACTCGACCCCCTCCTTATCTACCAGCTAATTAATTATGCACACATCGGTAACGGAAGAAAATGATGGTGGATCCTGCTAGTTGGTAAAAAAGGAGTGCACACTCACAATAATTTAATAAAAATCGTAATATACTCAGAAAAAAGAGAACTTTATCATAATAAACAACAGGAAATGGGATTCTGCATATATCTACGAAATGATATGCGTATTAAATATTACATGGGATTTATTTTACATGAGGACGTAAATGCGCTTGATTATCGACACAAACAGTAGGTTAAATTATAGTGTGTACTGAAATATTATGAGAATGAGAGTTGCCTCGAGAACAAGGGGCTCCTATTCTCTGTGATGCAATAGACTTACGATAATGACTGCAGGTCCAAATGAATCAAATATTAATCTCCCGACTATACTGCAGTATCGCAATTAGTAGTGAGAGCTTACGGGAACACATGGAGAAACAAGCAAGGTGGACTTGTAGCAAAGCGATGCGATTGCTGCTGACGGATTCAGTGTAAAATTAATAAGGCCCTACAACGCCGGAGCAGCAAAATACTGTACCAGAACTGAAATCTGCAGCACGTCGTCGGTAGGCAGCGTCCTGATGATGCAGGCGCCGACTTCTGCCGTGCAGCAACTCTGCGTCAACCCCTGGTCGCGAAGGCTGTCCGAGAATTCTAAGTTCTTCCGAAAACGAGCGACCAAGTCGCAAGACCGTCCGACTCCGAGGAAGACCAGATCCCGAAATCCACTCTGTGATGCGATGCAAGAGCGAAGCCAGTATTGATCAACTCCCCACTCTCCTCGAAAACCGCGAATCGGCATTCCGTTCTGATTCCAAAATTCCCCCACACTGTCTCAGAACATCATTCGTGCCAATGGCGACTGTTCCCTCCAATTTCGAGCAGGGCTTTATGACGTCAACTAGCCTCAGTTTAAGTTGACCAATCATGCCTCTGCTATTCAGCTGAGGACACTGAACTTGCAATTTGACCGGCTACGAAAACAACCGGCCTAGACCACCGGCCATCTGGTGCCAGACAGTCGCACCCAGCAGGGCACAGTCCACAAGTATTATCAGAATCAAGAGAACAATGCAGTCAGTCGGTGCCAGTAATATTCGTTCCGGACGCGCTGGAACGGTAAACACACAAACTGCGGCAACACTCAGACTTCTCACAGGTCGTTTCGCCCTGCATACAATAGGCGAAACTCGACCGACGTCAGTCGTTTCGCCAGGCGCTTAAGCCTATTGTATGAACCCCTCAGAATTCAGGGGATTGCAGCCCCTAACCGGAAACGCAGTGTGCTGCGTCCTCCGATGCTCGCCTCGCACAGGCCACCTAGGGAAGTGAAACCACGTGTTTAGGAATCAAGTGAAAAGTATTTTCTGAGCTCTCAGTACAAATACTCTCACTACAGTAACCTTATTCGGTCTGTTACTACATCTACATCTACATCTACATCCATACTCCGCAAGCCACCTGACGGTGTGTGGCGGAGGGTACCTTCAGTACCTCTATCGGTTCTCCCTTATATTCCAGTCTCGTATTGTTCGTGGAAAGAAGGATTGTCGGTATGCCTCTGTGTGGGCTCTAATCTCTCTGATTTTATCCTCGTGGTCTCTTCGCGAGATATACGTAGGAGGGAGCAATATACTGCTTGACTCTTCGGTGAAGGTATGTTCTCGAAACTTTGACAAAAGCCCGTACCGAGCTACTGAGCGTCTCTCCTGCAGAGTCTTCCACTGGAGTTTATCTATCATCTCCGTAACGCTTTCGCGATTACTGAATGATTCTGTAACGAAGCGCGCTGCTCTCCGTTGGATCTTCTCTATGTCTTGTATCAACCCTATCTGGTACGGATCCCACACTGCTGAGCAGCATTCAAGCAGTGGGCGAACAAGCGTACTGTAACCTACTTCCTTTGTTTTCGGATTGCATTTCCTTAGGATTCTTCCAATGAATCTCAGTCTGGCATCTGCTTTACCGACAATCAACATTATATGATCATTCCATTTTAAATCACTCCTAATGCGTACTCCCAGATAATTTATGGTATTAACTGCTTGCAGTTGCTGACCTGCTATTTTGTAGCTAAATGATAAAGGATCTATCTTTCTGTGTATTCGCAGCACATTACACTTGTCTACATTGAGATTCAGTTGCCATTCCCTGCACCATGCGTCAATTCGCTGCAGATCCTCCTGCATTTCAGTACAATTTTCCATTGTTACAACCTCTCGATACACCACAGCATCATCTGCAAAAAGCCTCAGTGAACTTCCGATGTCATCCACCAGGTCATTTATGTATATTGTGAATAGCAACGGTCCTATGACACTCCCCTGCGGCAAACCTGAAATTACTCTTACTTCGGAAGACTTCTCTCCATTGAGAATAACATGCTGCGTCCTGTTATCTAGGAACTCCTCAATCCAATCACACAATTGGTCTGATAGTCCATATGCTCTTATTTTGTTCATCAAACGACTGTGGGGAACTGTATCGAACGCCTTGCGGAAGTCAAGAAACACGGCATCTACCTGTGAACCCGTGTTTATGGCCCTCTGAGTCTCGTGGACGAATAGCGCGAGCTGGGTTTCACATAACCGTCTTTTTCGAAACCCATGCTGATTCCTACAGAGTAGATTTCTAGTCTCCAGAAAAGTCATTATACTCGAACACAATACGTGTTCCAAAATTCTACAACTGATCGACGTTAGAGATATAGGTCTATAGTTATGCACATCTGTTCGACGTCCCTTCTTGAAAACGGGGATGACCTGTGCCCTTTTCCAATCCTTTGGAACGCTACGCTCTTCTAGAGACCTACGGTACACCGCTGCAAGAAGGGGGGCAAGTTCCTTCGCGTACTCTGTGTAAAATTGAACTGGTATCCCATCAGGTCCAGAGGCCTTTCCTCTTTTGAGCGATTTTAATTGTTTCTCTATCCCTCTGTCGTCTATTTCGATATCTACCATTTTGTCATCTGTGCGACAATCTAGAGAAGGAACTACAGTGCAATCTTCCTCTGTGAAACAACTTTGGAAAAAGACATTTAGTATTTCGGCCTTTAGTCTGTCATCCTCTGTTTCAGTACCATTTTGGTCACAGAGTGTCTGGACATTTTGTTTTGATCCACCTACCGCTTTGACATAAGACCAAAATTTCTTAGGGTTTTCTGCCAAGTCAGTACATAGAACCGTGCAATGACATGGAACATTAAGAAAATTGATGAAAATGAGAGGAGACATGCAAAATGGGGCATGGAACCTCTCACATTCGCACTGTTCCTATCCCCGTCCCGACTTGTTCCAACTATGTTTGTGACCGACGGTAGCAGTACTTCTTCAGTAGGAGGCAGGCCGCTTCCATCTGTGCATGGGGCCCTATACTGAAGTGGTAGTTGGCCTCTCCCTGAGCGCGTCGACGCTGGTGCACTGGTCGTCTCCCTTCGCGCTGGTTGTTGAACCGCCTACTGCCACTGCGACGGCTTGCTCGCCATGGCCAGTGTTGATTGCCTCGACTCTGCGCAAGGAAGCACTACCAACACCCCAACACCATCTTACTTTATGAGGTAGTTACCCCAACCACATCTCACTGATAGTGGGGCTGCCGGCCACGTGAGTTTGGAGACAGCTGCCGGCTCAGTACGGCTCGTCACGGGGGGGGGGGGGGGGGGGAGTGAGTAATGGATTTTCACTGTCTTCTTCCTCTTCGGCGAAATTTTCACTTTATTTGACCTACTTCCGCCGGTTTCACCTGTTCTGCGTTGGGCGTCATCTTCATTGGTTTGTTATGGTTTATGGGGCATTGCAGCCGTGCAGGCTACAGTGGACGCATGTCGGCGTTTCTTCTCACTTTCTGTCACAGGCGTGGCTGTCGTACTTTCTGGATCATTTCACACACCGTACAGCACTGCGGCGAAACTTAGCCACCGGACTCTGTTTCTGGCACCGGAAACCCTGGGACTTGTGGTCCAAGCCTGGAGGGAGAGCTTCTACTTGTACATGGAAGCCCAGGAGCGTCTACAGTGCGGAAATGTCTTCCACCATCCGTCACCAACAGTTCACCCTTCCGTCCCGACCCATTCACTTGCGCGGTGGCGTTCCATATTAGGTCCGCAGACCACCAGATAACCACTACCGGCACAAGAAATTTCTGCAGCGAGCGCGGACATAATGTGCAACTACAACAGCAGATGCCGCTGGAAGCGCTCCTTGCAGGCGCTTACCGAATTCAAACCACGAGGAGGACTACATGGCAACGAGAGGAAGCCACAATGTCGCGAGCAGTATAACGGACGTCTACAGCATCACAATAGTGCTAGGAATGCGCATGGCGGACGTAATAAGGAACGCCATGGGACGGTCGCCACTGCGGAAGATAGCCGCAACGGGCGTGGGCGGAAGTGGAAAAGATTGGAGTCAGATACCAGCGCAATGTCCGCTCCTGGTAGCTGAGTGGCCAGCGCGACAGAATGTCAATTCTCAGGGCCCGGGCTCGATTCCCGGCTGGGTCGGAGATTTTCTCCGCTCAGGGACTGGGTGTTGTGTTGTCCTAATCAACATCATTTCATCCCCATCGACGCGCAAGTCGCCACCGTGGCGTCAAATCGAAAGACTTGCAACTGGCCAACGGTCTACCTGACGGGAGGCCCTAGTCACACGACCACCACAATGAACAGTCACAGTGGACGCTGACAGCATAGTGCCCAGGCACCACCCACGCATTTATATTAACAACTCTAAACATTACGACCACTGCCTACCGCGACGCTGGATGGCATCTGGTGGCACTGAGGGCTCGTGACGCGGTAACAAAAGTATGTAAGCATAGCAGACATGGGTAGGAATCAATCTGCAAATGGGGGACTTGAGATAAGCGACTTTTACAGGGGAAAGATTATTATTATGCAGAGCATTTGAGCGAGTATCTCGAAAACGGCGAAGCTGATCGAAATGTTCACGTGGCACTGTCGTGAGAATCTATGGAAAGGGGTAGAAGAACAGTGAAGCTACCACTAGGCGCTAAATGTTTGGACGTCCGCGACTCTTCACAGAACGTGGAGTCTGGAGGCGTGTCTGCTGTGTAAAGTAGGATAGATGGTGGTAAGTGGCATCTCTGCCGAAAGAGCTCGCCACTGGTGCACGCACAAGTATTTCAGGGAACACCGTTAATCGTACATTGTTGAATATGGAATTCTGCAGCAGACCACCCATAAGTGATACATGTTGACCCAACGACATCGTCAATTACGTTCACACTGGGCATGGGACCATCAGGATTCGACCATCGATAAAAGGAAATGTGTCGGCTCTTTGGGTGATTCATTACACTAAGTCTATGGCCGTCTCCTCAAACGCCATCGTCGAGCTGAACGGTGGCTCGTAACGAGTAGCACGCCACGGACGCAGGCTATTGGGAGCAGTATTATGCCATTGCAGAGATTTTCCTTCGCTTGTATTGGACCTGTGGTAATAATCAGAGACACTCTATGAGATCTGCGAACCACCTGCATCCCTTCATGCTTGATGTCTTCCCCGACGGCGATGTCATCTTTGAGCAACTATGTGTTCAAATGTTTGTGAAATCTTATGGGACTTAACTGCTAAGGTCATCAGTCCCTAAGCTTACACACTACTTAACCTAAATTAGCCTAAGGACAAACACACACCCACGCCCGAGGGAGGACTCGAACTTCCGCCGGGACCAACCACCCAGTCCATGACTGCAGCGCCTAAGACCGCTCGGCTAATCCCGCACGGCTTTGAGCAGTACAATAACTGTCAGTGTCTCGGAGTTATAACCGTGCTGCAATGGTTTGAGGACCACAATGGTGAACTCACGTAGTAGTTTGGGGAACAGATTCACGTGACGTAAATCCTACGGAATCTATCTATGTTGTTATGGGCACCATCACCGTGAACACATTTCAGCGGCCTGTTATTTACGCGAATTAAGTGACCTGTGCGTAGATGTCTAATGCCGCATACCTCCATAAACCTATTAACGAAATGTCGGATCCCTGATACGCAGAAACAGTGGTGAATTTCGTTTCAAAGACGGGGAAACAAACTAATAAGCAGGTGTTTATAATGTTTTGGCTCATCAGTAACCTGGTCAGGAAAGTGACAAGTCTCAAGCAACACCTCATCAAGGCATGAGGTTACTACGCCGAAATATCGTCTTTGGAAGACACGCGCCACCGGCAATATGCTGATTCTAGCAGATGAAAATCCCTTATTAATTGACTACCCTGGCACTCTTCGCCCCCTCCTATAAGTTGTTGTTTTATTTTACATGATCGAGGATCAGCGTTCTCTTTTTCGGCTAATCCTCTGAATAGTTGTGGAGACTCCCCATGACTGGTCCCATACATGCCGCGCATTCCTCGGCTAACCCTCTGAATAGTTCTGGAGACTCTCCAAGGACTGATCCCATATACGCCGTGCCTTTTTCGTCTTGCAGGAGATCCGCTGCCTCAGATACATGTTGGAATACTTGGATGAGGGCGTCAGCCACACGATTATCTACAACCCTTATATGATGAAGGTTAGAACGGAAGGCGGATATTTGCGCAGCCCACCTGCCTATTCGGCCATCTTGCAATACCTAGCAGCCACGATAAGGCCTGGTTGTCGGTTTATTGGCAGACTGACTAGCTTACGTTCAAGATAAAAATTGAAGCATTGTAATCCAGACAGTATGGCTTCTAAAATTTAAAAAAAAAATAATTTTGTATGCCGAGTATTTGCCGTCTGCCATGGATAAAGACTAGAGGCATAACCAGTAGGATTTCTCTCTCCCACGTTTTCTTGCAGGTAGTCAGCCATGACAACAGTTGGAGGATCCTGTCTGCAAGATAAACTCTCCACCGAAATCCGGTACAGGTAGGAGGGGAGCGCTGGCCAATGCTGACTTCAGTGCATGAAAGGATGCCTGCTGAGTATCACCTCACTAAAAATCTACATCTACATCTACATTTATACTCCGCAAGCCACCCAACGGTGTGTGGCGGAGGGCACTTTACGTGCCACTGTCATTACCTCCCTTTCCTGTTCCAGTCGCGTATGGTTCGCGGGAAGAACGACTGTCTGAAAGCCTCCGTGAGCGCTCTAATCTTCTAATTTTACATTCGTGATCTCCTCTGGAGGTATAAGTATGGGGAAGCAATATATTCGATACCTCATTCAGAAACGCACCCTCTCGAAACCTGGCGAGCAAGCTACACCGCGATGCAGAGCGCCTCTCTTGCAGAGTCTGCCACTTGAGTTTGTTAAACATCTCCGTAACGCTATCACGGTTACCAAATAACCCTGTGACGAAACGCGCCGCTCAGCCTTCCTCCGCAGTGGGTTAAGGGGGTCAGCCAGCTACGCAAAGATAGGACTGAATTGGTCGAAAAAATTCACCTTCGCTATAAACCTAGCTACCCTTATCCTCTTTATCCTTGGCCATTGGGAGTACGAAAAGTTTCAGTTCGATCGTGGTCCACCCTCACATCTTCACTGGACACTGACCAAGGAAAGATGTGGTTTTGTGGCCCTGGTTGAATTTAGCAGATTCTACAGTCAGTCCAGTTTCCTCGAGATGATGACGTACTTGACCTAGATGATCCAGGTGCTGTAAACAACCACAACAATCTAGATAGTTGTAGACGAACTTAGTTTTTATGTCGCTCAGCACAGATTGTACTGAGCATGAAAAATTGGCTGCTCTGGTTGCCAACCGAAATGGAACTATGTCATATTCAAAGATGTTCCAGTGTGAAAAGGAAGCAGTAAGAGGCTTGGTCTCTTCCATGAGAGGCGCCTGGTTGTAGGCCTGATTCAGGTCAAGAATTTTGAGCACCTGAAATCCAAGTACAACAATTGTGAAAGTTGCAAAACTGTACAGATACCTGAATCACATTTTGATTCATGTCCTATTATCCACAATTGACTAGCACTCTTTCCTACTAGGTTTAGATATCAGACAGAAAGGTAATGCCGTTGATTAGTCATCAGAGGTTAGTGAAATGTATAGTACATACGTTGTCAGTGACTTTCAACATGTGAATTTTTTTCGTTCCTTACATAGCCACAGCGGAGTATTTAGAGCCTGCTGTGTAAACGATCTGAGCATCCTTCCATAAGCCGGCCGCGGTGGTCGTGCGGTTCTAGGCGCTCCAGTCCGGAGCAGCGCTGCTGCTACGGTCGCAGGTTCGAATCCTGCCTCGGGCATGGATGTGTGTGATGTCCTTAGGTTAGTTAGGTTTAATTAGTTCTAAGTTCTAGGGGTCTGATGACCACAGCAGTTGAGTCCCATAGTGCTCAGAGCCATTTGAACCATTTGAACCATCCTTCCATAAACAAATCAGAAGGCCATACGCTGCATGTTGTCTCCAATCATATTACTTCAAAACCTGTATGCAAAGAAGCTTTATAGGCCAGAAATACAGACCAAGTGTATGAAGCATCGGACACAGCTTCCAAGATGCTACTACAGGCCAGTGTAAAATGAATGTGTGCAACGGAGAACAATAAAGGCTAAAATGAAGATTTGGCCCTGTCTGACTACCCCCTGATCTTAGGATCTCTTAATTCTATAAATTACTATCCAAACATAAATGAATGTTGAAGGCAACTATTCATATATATTTATTGCAGATTAAAAAACCCTTTAGATTACAAAGTTTACATTTCCTAAATAAAATTACTAATCAATTGCCCAACTCTCCCTCTTATTATGACTGCGCGGTCTAATATCAATAACGCGAAATGACTGACATCATCTACGTATCAAACACTAGAAGATACTACTTTCAAAGATGATCTACAAAGGTGTGGAACCTCAGTGATCACAGCTGTTTAGCTTTTATAGCCCTAATAAGTCGAAGCAATTTGCGATATTGAAAGTCGCGAGCTCTATCTTCTTATCTCGTGTTTTCTACTGAAAATCTCGTGCTTGTACTCTAGTTAACTTTACTATCACAGAGATCACCAAAACTTTATTTTTTTATTGATCCTGTGCGCAACAAATAACTTACTTGGTCTTTCTGCTGCCACTGCTTGATCTGCTGCATTCCATTATTTAACAAAAACATAAAAAACCTATTATTCATGCTGAGTGCAATGCATGTTCTGTATGGCGGGTGGCTCCTGCCGTTGCTGCGGCTGCTGCTACTGCTTACTACAACTACATATAATTCAAGAGAAAGGGTTTGTTCAAATCTAAACTCCATAAATGAAAACCCAAACAAAAAACTATATTCTGAAAGCGATTCTTTCTCATTCAATTAACAAAACGCTAGAAGCTCTTTGAACAATCGCTTCGTTTGTAAATCTGCCTCCAGTGGCATTAAAGCAATATTACAAATTAATCAAACTCTTGAGACAGACTGAAATACTTCTGAATTGAATACATAGTGAAACAATTCCCTGACTATTACAAAAGAAATCAATGACAAAAATCAATACTTAATCTAACAATGGTTTCCCCTTAAGAATTCAACTCCTATCATTATCAAAATTACCGTCTGCTGCTACGCACATATACAAACACTTTTCTTTAAATTAATAAGCGCGCTGCAAATTATAAAAATATCAGCTAAATACCAAATGCTGTGTTGCTGCTGGAGGACACGGCGGTACGGCAGCTCGGCGACGACCCCCTCGCCCAACACACGTGCGCACCACAGCAGGCGGGCTCCGACACAGGCTTCAAAACTGCCACTAGTTAATCCGTGCGCTGCGAGGCGCGACGACAGTATCTTAGATTCCAGAGCTTTTGTATGCGCGCTGTAGCCAACCTTTACATCCTAAGAGAGTATTGCCAACTCTCAATATCACCGTATGTGCTGCGTCCGGTGCGTCGAAGTGATGGTTCTCGTATTCGTCTGCGACGATGGAAGAACTCCAACCAAAAATAAACTCTTTCAAACCTTAGGATGGCATAAGGCAGTCGTCTGACTAATATACTCTAATACTGTCTTCTCCTCTCTGTGTTCTACAGACAGAAACGCGAACTCCCAGCCACAAGGAGGGCGTTCAGATAACGTCTCAAAGTAAGTATAGGCAGAGGCAGTGCTTTCAAATACTGAACGCTGCATACTCTACGACGACTTCCAACCTGGAGGTGAAGTCCAGAATCGTATAGATTTGCAACAGTACAGTGCCAAACTGTTCTAATTATAAACTCTCCTGATACCAAAGACAGCAAGTCCTGCCTGTAGCAACAAAGCTGATATCGAGCGACCGTCACACACGGGCGCTCTCAACGGAAAACTTCGCCTCTCCAGCGCTGGCTTCCCAGCAAGGCTTGGCTCCCCACCTTCGTAGCTCCGAAAACGAATCATATTCTCGAATCCACGGAATATTCTCCCTCTCTACAGATTCTTCCGAACGCCGACCAACCATATTTTAGTGTTTTGTCGTCCAGCGCGGAAAGTTTGCGAGCAAAAATCTATACTCATACAATGGTACGCTTCTGGGTAAAAATCCTTGGAAATAACCCAGCCTGCGTGGTTTCCGAGGTGCCGCTTCTTCGTTCTTCACGCCTGCGTCCAAGATTTTCAGCGTTCGGTAGTATTATCCTGTTATGCTTCTGGCCCCTACTTCAATAGCGGCCGGCCGTCACCCTATTGTGCTCCAGAGCTCAAGTGCCACAATGTCTGTCTAGCTACTTCCTGTGTTTAAGCAGAAACAACACCTGCGTGGGCCTTCCACCCAGAGCTTGAGTTCTGTCTGCCGTTTCATCTCCACTGGCGTTTTAACCTCTACTAGAATAGGCAATCATTTATTACGCCGTTTTTTTAATAAAGATACTCCGTCAGCTTTCATGCAATGAGCGTTAACAATTATTTGCAAGACGTACGTGACAATGTTAGTCTCCTTCATATATTCATATACAGGGTGTTACAAAAAGGTACGGCCAAACTTTCAGGAAACATTCCTTACACACAAATAAAGAAAAGATGTTATGTGAACATGTGTCCAGAAACGCTTAATTTCCACGTTAGAGCTCATTTTAGTTTCGTCAGTATGTACGCTCAATGGAGCACGTTATCATGATTTCATACGGGATACTCTACCTGTGCTGCTAGAACATGTGCCTTTACGACACAACATGTGCTTCATGCACGATGGAGCTCCTGCACATTTCAGTCGAAGTGGTCGTACGCTTCTCAACAACAGATTCGGTGACCGATGCATTGGTAGAGGCGGACCAATTCCATGGCCTCCACGTTCTCCTGACCTCAACCCTCTTGACTTTCATTTATGGGGGCATTTGAAAGCTCTTGTCTACGCAACCCCGGTACCAAATGTAGAGACTCTTCGTGCTCGTATTGTGGACGGCTGTGATACAATACGCCATTCTCCAGGGCTGCATCAGCGCCTCAGGGATTCCATGTGACGGAGGGTGGATGCATGTATCCTCGCTAACGGAGGACATTTTGAACATTTCCTGTAACAAAGTGTTTGAAGTCACGCTGGTACGTTCTGTTGCTGTGTGTTTCCATTCCATGATTAATGTGATATGAAGAGAAGTAATAAAATGAGCTCTAACATGGAAAGTAAGCGTTTCCGGACACATGTCCACATAACATATTTTCTTTCTTTGTGTGTGAGGAATGTTTCCTGAAAGTTTGACCGTACCTTTTTGTAACACCCTGTATATGATGTACAACCAATCACATGATACCTAATTGTGTTTGTAGATCACGGCAAAGTATGTGAATATGTTCATGTGAGGTGCGAAATTATAGCCATCTTACAAGCTGTAAATAAATACTTTGGCACCGCAAGGTGTCTCAACTTGTTTTCAAGTAATTTCTTGTTACGCATTCATATATTTCTACGTAAGTGAAATAATACCTTAAAACTTATTTAATTATGGTCAAAGATCGAAAATTAGTGTGGTTTGTGAGGGATGTCACGCATTGACAATACACTGAATTGAGTGTGGTGACCGAGCGGTTCTAGGCGCTACAGTCTGGAACCGCGCGACCGCTACGGTCGCAGGTTCGAATCCTGCCTCGGGCATGGATGTGTGTGTTGTCCTTAGGTTAGTTAGGTTTAGGTAGTTCTAAGTTCTAGGGGACTGATGACCTCAGAAGTTAAGTCCCATAGTGGTCAGAGCCATTTGAACCCATTTTTGAGTGTGGTGAGAAGTACATTATGGAGCAAAAGTGAACCATTCACCAGTTTCATTACAACTTTTGTGTTCACATTTAAACAAATTTAACTTGAAGTATGGACAAAACGTGTCAGCAGTCCTTAGCACTCATATGCAGATCTATGCTTACGTAAAAATTGAAATGTTTTATTGCATAGTGATTTTAGAAAATGTAAAAGAAAAGTGATGAAGAAACAAACAATCTTGGTTGCAGGGTTATAATTATTACTTATTTACCAATGATGCATGCCTCCTGATTCAGGCATCTTCAGATTGTTTGATATTAGATGGTGCCAGGCACATGCTCGGTATCCCATCTGCCTAACACCATCTATCAGCCAGTCTGAAGAAGCTGAATGAGATGAAACACGTCATTGGCGAATAAATAATAACTAGCAACCAGGACTGTTCGTTCCTGCATCGTGTATTACTGGTTACCATCCGCGCCACGAGTTATATAAGGGGATATATTCTTTTATTGTGCGAACTATTGTGATGGATAATCGCTGAAGCAAAGATAACACTGGGCAGCCAGAGACACAGTAAGGGTACGTAGCATTCCACTTTCGGACTCTTGCTAAATACGAGAATTTATTGCAATCAGCATATGTGTCAATGAAGAGTGGTTTATCCTAGTGACATTCAGCGATTATCGGTCAATGGCTGTAATCTTAATGATTGTGAAATTTAAGTTCATAGGAAACGATCATTTTAATCAGCAACCATCTTCCAGGTCGAACTAACGTATCGGATGCAACGTTTTAAAATATACAGGGCAAAATGATACAGCGGCTAATGCGACATGTTCACTGTTAGTCGTCAGTCGTCACTACCGCATTATGCAGCAAACTTAATATAAAAAATTTAAAAAAAGGAGACAAACTATATATGAAACTTCCTGGCAGATTAAAACTGTGTGCCCGACCGAGACTCGAACTCGGGACCTTTGCCTTTCGCGGGCAAGTGCTCTAACATCTGAGCTACCGTAGCACGACTCACCCCGGTACACACAGCTTTACTTCTGCCAGTACCTCGTCTCCTACCTTCCAAACTTTACAGAAGCTCTCCTGCGGACCTTGCAGAACTAGCACTCCTGAAAGAAAGGATATAGCGGAGACATGGCTTAGCCACAGCCTGTGGGATGTTTCCAGAATGAGATTTTCACTCTGCAGCGGAGTGTGCGCTGATATTAAACTTCCTGGCAGATTAAAACTGTGTGCCCGACCGAGACTCGAACTCGGGACCTTTGCCTTTCGCGGGCAAGTGCTCTACCATCTGAGCTACCGAAGCACGACTCACGCCCGGTACTCACAGCTTTACTTCTGCCAGTATCTCGTCTCCTACCTTCCAAACTTTACAGAAGCTCTCCTGCGGACCTTGCAGGTCCCGAGTTCGAGTCTCGGTCGGGCACACAGTTTTAATCTGCCAGGAAGTTTCATATCAGCGCACACTCCGCTGCAGAGTGAAAATCTCATTCTGAAAACTATATATGCTCAGTGCGGTGCGTTTTCGAGTCCCAAACGTAAATTCAGTGTCATCCCTGCTGTATGATGTAAACAGAAATCACCTCGTATTGCACTCAGGCACACTCAAGAGTTACCTCTTCCTTGTCTGTCACGAATTAAAAACTTTGTCAAGTGCTTCCTTCTAATAGAACATAGTTTGCGATAATTCGGAAGAGATACAAACTCTTTCCGTTGAGAAGGGGCGCTTTGAATTGTGCCGTAATCGGCGAAGCGGAAGAGGGTGGCTCATGCCTCCGGCACAAAGGCCTGCAGCCAGCCCGTCCTCTCCTTTGTCCCGCCGCGCCGGCCCGCTGGCTCGATACCGTACCGCACGACTCCAGAGTCGCACTGCCTGCCTGCCTGCCTGCTCCTCCTCAGGACGTGCCGCACAGCGCACCGTGCGCCGCCCCGGGGTGACTTCCTGTCACACCCCGCGCTGGACTCTCTCTCTTCTGAGCGGACTAGGAGAAGATTAAGTGGACAGGGTTCAAACGCTGCACCTTGACGGTATCATATCTGAATTCACCAAATAATGTCATCTGATTTACTGGTTGACACACAAATGAGGCATTTAACAGAGTCGGTCTCATTATTCAAATAGGAGAATCAGGAACTTGTTTCACTCTCAAAAAAGGATGCCAGGGATGCATTTATATCAGGGGCTCACGCAAGGGGCAGGAATGCACAATCCATAAAAGTAAGCGAACATAGCTTTCAACACAAAGTTACATCTTTGTCTTTAAATGGCACTTGTATGTTTTTTTTCTGCTCAAATCAAAAGTAGAGGTATAATTAGTGATGCCACAGTTAGTTTCACTGTCTAAACCCCACACCCTCTGAAATACTTGGACCTTAAAGAATGACAATGGCACTCCAATTCCTGCCGTAATGTACAGAGCAAGGGTTGTCCACAGCAGGCTTCATGACAGTGCAGACTACCTGCATTGTGGCACAAACCTTGGTGCAGCTGTTCAAAATTTTTCCGGGTTGTATGGCCGTGGTCCATGGAACTCTTCAATCCCTGAAATTGCGTCCAAGGCTGCGTTGGATATCTCCGGAGGTGCTCCTGGTTGTGCTGAGTCTTGCCGACTGACGAGTCGGACGTCGAAGAGCGAGGTAAACAGTGTGCAAAGTGGGCTTGGTCTGGATTTCACGTGATAGTAGAGATAAACCTTCTCAAAGAAAAAATTTTTTAACTATCGATTATAGTAAGTCAAAGATAAAAACTTCTCATCGATTCTGTTGCGCCACAGTCAATGTATCAATGAGTTTCATGGCTTCTTCTTTTCTGTTAAAATTATTCCCATGTTTATATATTTCGATGGCTTCTCTATATAGCCGTGGATAATAGTTCGTCATAGTACATAAAACTTTCCGAAAATTTCACTACTTGATCACCTGATTGAAGAGCATGTTCTGCCACGGCTGATTTGTCTGTTTTCCCTAGTCGACAAAGATTTTTATTTTCCTTCAACCGTGTATTCACACTTCTCTTTGTAGTTACAATGTAGACCTTGCCACACGTACACGGAATCTTATATATACCACTTGCAGACTGAAGGGATGCATAGCTGAAGGAACATAAGTCTTTGCCGACTAAAGAAAACAGAGAAATCAGCGTGGCGGAACATGCTCTTCAATCAGGTGATCACGTAGTGAAATTTTCGGAAACTGAAGTTTTATCTACTATGACGAACTATTATCCACAGCTATATAGAGAAGCCATCGAAATATACAAACATGGGGATGATTTTAACAGAAAAGAAGAAGCCATGAAACTCATTGATACATGGACTGTGGCGCTACAGAATCGATGAGAAGTTTTTATCTTTGATATACTATAATCGATACTTAAAAAAATTTATCTTTGACAAGGTTTATCTCTCCTATCACGTGAAATCCAGACCAAGCCCACTTTGCACATTATTTACGTCGCTCTTCGACGTCCGACTCGTCAGTCGGCAAGACTCAGCACAACCAGGAGCACCTCCGGAGATATCCAACGTAGCCTTGGACGAAATGTCAGGGATTGAAGAGTTCCATGGACCACGGCCATACAACCCGGAAAAATTCTCAGCATCTGAAACATCCGGTCGTGAAAACCATCATTGTATGATTAAACCATGGTGCCTTTCCCATAATTTAAAATCTAAATATTCCAGAGGGCATCGCTTTTACAGCAGTCAAACAGAGCATGCCATCACTAACTGTACTTACAGTTTTCATTTCAGTCGAAGAAACATACAAGTTCCATTAAAAAAAACTGTGTGTAGAAATTCGTGTTTATTTACATTTATCTACTGTACATCTGCTCATAGTGTGAGCTCCTTGCATAGATCCATGACCTACTGCGTTATTTACATTTTGTTTCATTTTGAAAATGTTTGACGTTGCAGATTTAGGTGGATCTCTTTCGTATGCTGTAATGTGTATAAGTGCAATTATTTCCATTGGTGACTCAGGACAGTGTGCTGAACAATGTTACATCGGTATTTATGTAATTTGCAGAATAATAATAATAGCCATTACAAGTCATATTTTTAAGTCGGTAGATACCTCTAAGCACATGTGGCAAGTGCATTTGCATCAACATGTGATTTTTTTTCGTTCTGTACATAGTCACAGCGAAGTATTTAGATCCTGATGTGTAAGCGAGTCTGTGCATCCTTGCGTAAACAAAGCAGCAGGTCAAACGTTGAAGTGTGGATGCGTGAACACAAAATGGTTAGACTATACTGACAGGCGTAGTTCA
This sequence comes from Schistocerca cancellata, assembly GCF_023864275.1. Lineage (NCBI taxonomy): Eukaryota > Metazoa > Arthropoda > Insecta > Orthoptera > Acrididae > Schistocerca > Schistocerca cancellata. The sequence goes on along the minus strand of NC_064628.1, from coordinate 118,080,827 downwards.
CTTTGTGGTGCAGTATGACTGTGCAGTAAACAGCAGGTCACTAAGTTTGTGATCTGTCTGTCAGTACACTGTTCAACACAGAGGAAAAACAACCAACGCACCAAGGGTTCTACATATTAAGTTGCCAAGTTGCCGCGTACTAGTGCTTATGCTTACGACACCAACCACCATTATCAGCTCACACACACATACACAGACTCACACACACACACACACACACACACACATATATATACATATATATATATATATATATATACACTCTCTCACACACACACACACTCACACATATATATACCGTACCTTTTTGTAAGACCATATATATATATATATATATATATATATATATATATATATATATATATATACTCCTGGAAATGGAAAAAAGAACACATTGACACCGGTGTGTCAGACCCACCATACTTGCTCCGGACACTGCGAGAGGGCTGTACAAGCAATGATCACACGCACGGCACAGCGGACACACCAGGAACCGCGGTGTTGGCCGTCGAATGGCGCTAGCTGCGCAGCATTTGTGCAGCGCCGCCGTCAGTGTCAGCCAGTTTGCCGTGGCATACGGAGCTCCATCGCAGTCTTTAACACTGGTAGCATGCCGCGACAGCGTGGACGTGAACCGTATGTCCAGTTGACGGACTTTGAGCGAGGGCGTATAGTGGGCATGCGGGAGGCCGGGTGGACGTACCGCCGAATTGCTCAACACGTGGGTCGTGAGATCTCCACAGTACATCGATGTTGTCGCCAGTGGTCGGCGGAAGGTGCACGTGCCCGTCGACCTGGGACCGGACCGCAGCGACGCACGGATGCACGCCAAGACCGTAGGATCCTACGCAGTGCCGTAGGGGACCGCACCGCCACTTCCCAGCAAATTAGGGACACTGTTGCTCCTGGGGTATCGGCCAGGACCATTCGCAACCGTCTCCATGAAGCTGGGCTACGGTCCCGCACACCGTTAGGCCGTTTTCCGCTCACGCCCCAACATCGTGCAGCCCGCCTCCAGTGGTGTCGCAACAGGCGTGAATGGAGTGACGAATGGAGACGTGTCGTCTTCAGCGATGAGAGTCGCTTCTGCCTTGGTGCCAATGATGGTCGTATGCGTGTTTGGCGCCGTGCAGGTGAGCGCCACAATCAGGACTGCTTACGACCGAGGCACACAGGGCCAACACCCGGCATCATGGTGTGGGGAGCGATCTCCTACACTGGCCGTACACAACTGGTGATCGTCGAGGGGACACTGAATAGTGCACGGTAATCCAAACCGTCATCGAACCCATCGTTCTACCATTCCTAGACCGGCAAGGGAACTTGCTGTTCCAACAGGACAATGCACGTCCGCATGTATCCCGTGCCACCCAACGTGCTCTAGAAGGTGTAAGTCAACTACCGTGGCCAGCAAGATCTCCGGATCTGTCCCCCATTGAGCATGTTTGGGACTGGATGAAGCGTCGTCTCACGCGGTCTGCACGTCCAGCACGAACGCTGGTCCAACTGAGGCGCCAGGTGGAAATGGCATGGCAAGCCGTTCCACAGGACTACATCCAGCATCTCTACGATCGTCTCCATGGGAGAATAGCAGCCTGCATTGCTGCGAAAGGTGGATATACACTGTACTAGTGCCGACATTGTGCATGCTCTGTTGCCTGTGACTATGTGCCTGTGGCTCTGTCAGTGTGATCATGTGATGTATCTGACCCCAGGAATGTGTCAATAAAGTTTCCCCTTCCTGGGACAATGAATTCACGGTGTTCTTATTTCAATTTCCAGGAGTGTATATATATATGGTGTTACAAAAAAGTACGGCCAAACTTTCAGGAAACATTCCTCACACACAAATAAAGAAAAGATGTTATGTGGACATGTGTCCGGAAACTCTTAATTTCCATGTTAGAGCTCATTTTAGTTCCGTCCACCTACGCTCAATGGAGCACGTTATCATGATTTCATTCGGGATACTCTACCTGTGCTGCTAGAACATGTGCCTTTACAACATGTGGTTCATGCGCGATGGAGCTCCTGCACATTTCAGTCGAAGTGTTCGTACGCTTCTCAACAACAGATTCGTTGACCGATGCATTGGTAGAGGCGGACCAATTCCATGGCCTCCACGCTCTCCTGACCTCAACCCTCTTGGCTTTCATTTATAGGGGCATTTGAAAGCTCTTTTCTACGCAACCCCGGTACCAAATGTAGAGACTCTTCGTGCTCGTATTGTGGACGGCTGTGATACAATACGCCATTCTCCAGGGCTGCATCAGCGCCTCAGGGATTCCATGTGACGGAGGGTGGATGCATGTATCCTCGCTAACGGAGGACATTTTGAACATTTCCTGTAACAAAGTGTTTGAAGTCACGCTGGTACGTTCTGTTGCTGTGTGTTTCCATTCCATGATTAAAGTGATTTGAAGAGAAGTAATAAAATGAGCTCTAACATGGAAAGTAAGCGTTTCCGGACACATGTCCACGTAACATATTTTCTTTCTTTGTGTGTGAGGAATGTTTCCTGAAAGTTTGGCCGTACCTTTTTGTAAAACCCTTATATATATATATATATATATATATATATATATATATATATATATATATATATATACAGGGTGAGTCACCTAACATTACCGCTGGATATATTTCGTAAACCACATCAAATACTTACAAATCGATTCCACAGAACGAACGTGAGGAGAGGGGCTAGTGTAATTGGTTAATACAAACCATAAAAATGTTTTTTAGCACAAACCTACGTTTTTTTAAATGGAACCCCGTTAGTTTTGTTAGCACATCTGAACATATAAACAAATATGTAATCAGTGCCGTTTGTTGCATTGTAAAATGTTAATTACATCCGGAGATATTGTAACCTAAAGTTGACTCTTGAGTACCACTCCTCCGCTGTTCGATCGTGTGTATCGGAGAGCACCGAATTACGTAGGGATCCAAATGGAACGGTGATGGCCTTAGGTACAGAAGAGACTGGAACAGCACATTACGTCCACATGCTAACACCTTTTTATTGGTCTTTTTCGCTGACGCACATGTACATTACCATGAGGGGTGAGGTACACGTACACACGTGGTTTCCGTTTTCAATTACGGAGTGGAATAGAGTGTGTCCCGATATGTCAGGCCAATAGATGTTCAATGTGGTGGCCAGCATTTGCTGCACACAATTGCAATTTCTGGCGTAATGAATGTCGTACACGCCGCAGTACATCTGCTGTAATGTCGCCGCAGGCTGCCACAATAAGTTGTTTCATATCCTCTCCGGTTGTAGGCACATCATGGTACACATTCTCCTTTAACGTACCCCACAGAAAGAAGTCCAGAGGTGTAAGATCAGGAGAACGGGCTGGCCAATTTATGCGTCCTCCACGTCTTATGAAACGCCTATCGAACGTGTACCTCACCCCTCATGGTAATGTACATGTGCGTCAGTGAAAAAGACCAATTAAAAGCTGTTAGCATGTGGACGTAATGTGCTGTTCCAGTCTCTTCCGTACCTAAGCTCCATCACGGTTCCCTTTGGATCCCTACGTAATTCGGTGCTCTCCGATACACACGATCGAACAGCGGATGAGTGGTACTCAAGCGTCAACTTTAGGTTACAATATCTCCGGGTGTAATTAACATTTTACAATGCAACAAACGGCACTGGTTACGTATTTGTTTATATGTTCAGATGTGCTAACAAAACTAACGGGGTTCCATTTAAAAAAACGTAGGTTTGTGTTAAAAAACATACTTCTGTGCATTGTTGTATGGTTTGTATTAGACAATTAAACAATTACACTAGCCCCTCTCCTCACGTTCGGTCTGTGGAATGGGTTCATCAGTATTTGATGTGGTTTACGAAATACATCCAGCGGTAACGTTAGGTGACTCACCCTGTATATATATATATATATATATATATATATATATATATATATATATATATATATATAATGACTTTTTCGAGTCATCAGCCTTCTGAATGGTTTCATGTGCCTGCCAAGAATTCTCCTCCCCCGTCAACCTCTTCATCTCAGAGTAGCACTTGCATCTAACGTCCTCAACTATTTGTTATATATATTCCAATCTGTGTCTTCCGCATACAGTTTTACAATCGACAGATCCACGAAATACCATATAAGTTACCAGTTCATGTGTTAAAACATGTCATATAATCTTACCCTTTCTTCCTTTCAAAGTTTTATCAAGCGATATGGCGCTGTGGGTAGCATACTGGACTCGAAATCTGGAGAACAACGTTTCAAAGTCACGTCCGGCCATCCTAATTTAGTTTTTCCGTGAATTTCCCTAAAACGCTCCAAGCAAATGCCTGGATCATTCCTCCGAAAGCGCACGCCCAATTTCTTTCCCCAATATTCAAACAATTCGAGTTGGTGCTCCATTTCCGAAGACCACGATATCGATGGGACGTTAAATCCAAATTTCTCTTTCTTTGTTGAGCCATGTGCATCGGCTTCGTGGCCAGATTAGTGCCGCTTTGGTTATTGATGGCGTCCATGGTGTAGTCTTCCTATCAGAGACGATGGTCTGAGTGCCTTCGATTTGAAGCACGGCGTGTCGGTTGCTCTCGAGTCCTTCAAGTTTGGTTCCGCAGTGGTGCGAGGATACTCCATGAGGTGGCGGGCCACGCGGCAGCTGCTGGCTGAGTGAGAGAGAGAGAGGGGGGGGGGGCGGTGCTGTGAGGGGCGTGTTGTCCGCTGTAGTTGGGCGGAGCCGGCGTGGTCGCTGAGTACGAGTCCAACGAGAGTACTGTATTCGAGTCTGAGTGGCCAATTTTCACTGGTGTTCACAAACAGCGGTGGCCGTTTCTTAGTTTGGTTGGTTTGGTGGCTAAGCGGCTCTTCAAAGCATAAGTGTGTTCCACAGCCTGGTTACAGTAGATGCAAGAGTACGGTTATGGTGTTATATAATCTTCTCTGACCTGACTGCACTACTGAGCTTATATATTATGAAACAGCTGCTTGGTCTAAATGATTTGATTTTAGTAATTTTCCCAGGTTTTATTGTTCAAGTTTCTTCCGCTCGTTAAGAAATGTCTTAACTTCAGTTGTCTGTAATTTAGTACAGTGTTTATATTTAAAGAACTACGATGTGCTCTTGTTCTTTTACCATACTTTAGACATTTTCTGCTTTAAAGGGAATTCCTTGTACTCAACCATTGCGTAAATATTAGCTGGGCGGATTATAACTGAACTGTTTATAATTCTAGTACTCTTACGTGGGCTGATCCTTTGATTCTTGTAGACTGAGAAGGTTTTGATGAACTATCTGTTGACTTGCGTGTAGAATACGAGTAACTGGCTTAAACTGTCAGCACTGCTGTTGATCCAGAATTCTTTCATAAAGTCAGGTGCTCTTGTTTGCACTGGTCAAATAGTTACTTCTTACGTGAAGTGTCTGGAAGTCTTACTCATATTGCAGGTTTGTTAAGTTCATATGAAAGTGAGCAATAGTCTATTGGCTTAATTCGCAGATGGCTAAATTAAAAGGTTAAAACTGAATAGGTTTTTTGTGTTTAATGCTAAGGGATACTTCTAATACTTGTCATCTCTTTTCCTTGCAAATTTTCTGCGTGTGTGTGCGTGGGGTTATGTATGTTTATTGCCGTTATTAAACATCTTAATTGAGCACTTTGACTTATTGTCTATGCCTAGTGCTAACGGGTATCATAAGTTACTCTAACCGGGAGGCCAAGACGTGGACTGCTGGAAAGAGAAAGGCCAGCAAGTCTACTGAAGGACATCCCGTTTGTAAAACTGATACCAATATTGTGGCGCATAATCAACCTCCACTCCCACAAGTTAAGCAATGTTGTTTACCACTTTGTACTCAATTGATTCCTAAGGAATGTGTCTGTTATTTAATTGATCGTCTTGAGTGACTTATTGAGTAATCCACATGTGAAATCATCAGTTGTAATTATGTATTTAAAGGAGAAAGGTCATACGTAAAGATTCTTGGAATTCTTTGTACATGTTGCTTATTGTCAATATTATTTTACTGTCAGAAATCAGAGCTGTAAAGTTAATAACATCTTTAGTGCTGATTATCAAAGTTTAAAGTTTTCTGAACTGACAATCTATGTTCAAGTGTTTAAAGTTTTGAAGAGACTAACAGTAAATCTGTTTTCATGGTATGTTTAAAGTGGCTTGGCATCTTACCACTCCCCTCCCACTCCTACTGATTCATTTTCTTTTTGTGTCAGTTTTCCAAATAATGCCTCTCCTCGCCGATTCTGCGAACCTTTAGTATATTATGTCCATCGGTATACGCTGTTTTCAACATGCTTTTATAGCACTGCATATCTTACTCTGCAGATCTCGTCTTTTCTGATTTCTTCACAGTCCAAGATCACTCACATAGAATGCTGTATTCCATAACTACGTAATCAGAAATCTATTCCTCACAAGAGGGGCTATGTTTGATACTAGCACACTTCTGTTGGTGAGAAACGCCCTCTTTACTTGTGCGAATTTGCTTTTTAAGTCCTCTTGGCTTCGTTCGTCATATGTTGACTTCACATATCTAGTGGTGCCCAAGTCTGATCTTACGTTTATCGCCATTGCTTGCAAATTTACTCATTCTTTGGTTTACTCTCAATCCATAACGTGTCGTTATTTGACTTTTGATTCCATTTAACGGGTCTGCAGTGCTTCCCCACTTTCACTGAGGATAGCAATGACAGCAGCGCATGTTATCTTTGATATCCTTTGACCCTCCATTTTAATATCATTTCAAAAAATTTGTTTTATTTATATCATTCTTGCTTTGATGTAAAGACTGAACAGTAGGGGATAAGAACTAAATCCCTTCATAATTCGAGCACTTCGTTTTTGGTCTTTGCATTCCTACTTTTTCGTCTTCGTTGATGTACAGAAGTATTGCAATATAAATCACATTGACGTAAAATAATTAGGAAGTTCGTGGAATCCATGGCGAAATGACGGCAGAAAAAACACGAAGAAATCGAAAAAGAAATGATTGTGGGTAGGACTGATTTAGTTAGCGAAAAAAGTCAAGAGAACCTTCGGTAATATTAAAAAAAGTTATCATCAATAAGATTGCACGAGGATTCCACTGACAAGAGCAGAAGAGTACAGAGTGCATAAATGGAAAGTGTACATTGAAGATTTCTACAGGGGGAGGGGGTGGGGGCTGCGGAAGGATGAAAAAGAAGAAATGTGAGTAGTTGTGGAAGAGTTTGGGGACAAATATTGTCGGATATTCTATAGACTAACACATGTAGGAGCGGGAAACCGACCTCAATCTGTGCTTCAAAGGTGAAGTTGACCTTGAGGTGAATATCATTTTAGAAATTATGAAATGAATGAAGCTATTCTTGTGACCATACCACACAGCTAGGGCAACAATAACGCTTTAGGGGTGCATGGCTTAATGCCTGTGGTTCGAAATGTTCCAGCAAAATGTGAGCTGGTTCAAAAATGGCTCTAAGCACTATGGGACTTTAACATCTGAGATCATCAGTCTCTTAGACTTAGAACTACTTAAACCTAACTAACCTAAGGACATCACACACATCCATGCCCGAGGCCGCATTCGAATCTGCGACCGTAGCAGCAGCACGGTTCCGGACTGAAACGCCTACAACCGCTCGGCCACCGCAGCCGGCAATATGAGCTGGTACTGGCGACAAAGGTGACACTGTAACGAGCATATTTTCAGCCCTATCTTTCTCACCAAGCAGCTTTACACCACTCTAATGTTTAGCTGAGATGTATAATAAATTTTGCGATCAGGCATTCTCTTAATTTCTTTTGTCTGATGTATTAATGCAGAATGAAAGTGGTGTAATATTGTGTATGAATTTCTGGCGTTATTCTGTAAAAGTAATTTTGTGAAACACCCGTGTAGTCTGACGCTTTAGTCCATAGGAAAAGCTTAGTCTGTGACAAACTTAGTTAATCTGTAAGTAACAACTGAAAGATGTTAATCTAACGTGGAATAAAAAATTGTGAAGATGGACTTTTCTGGCATGCCTGACTATTTAAGTACTATGAATCTCGGAATCTAACGCTATAAGTTAACTTGTCATGATTTTCTTCTAATGCATGCATGCTATACTTTATGTCTCTAACTATATCATTAAATTCATTATCACATCTGCTGCCTAAACAAATACGTGTTTGGCAAGGACCACCACGTACTTTGATAGTGATTGTCACGCGACGTTCGCTGACATACCTATGAATTCTGTAGTAATTTCTATACGCGTGTTATTAACTTTTAAGGAAATAAGTTCATTCATCTTTTCACTACAATTTTTAGTTTTGGTAATTCTGATGAGGCCTTCCTGCCAATGACTTTAGTGAAAATTAATTATCATATGGTCATATGGATTAAGTGTTAGGAAAAGTCTGCTTTATTTTGTAACAGGGATTTTATTTTTAATAATGAAAGTTCGGAGTAGCATGAAGAAGAGGACACGAAGGTTTGAACTATAGTCGGTCTCGTTCAGGACTCGCCATCTCGCAAGCAGATGGACGGACAGGCGAAGAAGCGGAGATAATTAGTGGAAAAACCGATTAATTTTTGAGGAAAGACGAACATATTTTATGATAATTGAAATTGGAAAAGGTAAAGAAGATCCGAGAGACATTTATTGAAACGGAGAATGCTCTATTAGCATGTGGTGACGAGAAGAACACAGATCTTTCTAGAAAATGATTGCTTCACCATTGTTATAGTAGGATACTGAAATTTTGAGAAGAAATGAAGTTCATTAAAGTTAGGAAAGAAATATCTAGAGAGGCCTTCAGAATAAATTATGAACTGAAGTAAGGATGCTGTCTGTTTCCCACTCTGTGCAGAAGGCATTGGATCTGTGGTGTAGAAAGTGCATAGGTACAGGGATTAAAGTAGGGAGCCAGTGTATGTACACACATATCTATGCCGATAATTATGTTGTTGCAGCAGATGATCAAGTTGTACCTTGTATGCTTATGAATTCGTTGGAGGACTGTAAAAAGTGGAGTTTGAAAATTACTTTTGAGGTGATGGAATATCTACGTTCCGGAGAAGGGGGAGGTAACGTGAACGTTGGCGGTCATCTGAGTAATGTGTGTAAAGAGTTTAAGTACCTGGGTAGTTTCCTATTACATGACGGAAGTTTTAACAGAGGTATCCAGCAAAGGATCAGGCATGCAAATGCGGATATCGAAAAATTAAACCCTTTACTTTGGTCCTCAAAAATGAGTTTAAATGTTAAAATTCATTTATTCAAGTCCATCGTTGAACCAGTAACAAGCCATGGGACTGCATACTGGGAAATCACACAGAGAAATAAAAAGAGTCTTGGAGCTTTAGAAATAAACCACTTGAGAAGAGCGCGTAGAATTTCCCGAATTGACCGCATAAGAAATGAGGAAAGAAGAGAAAGGAACACTGATTCATTACAGATTACTGAGAAAATAGAAGAAAGGCAGCTAGGATGGTACGGGCATGTCAAGAGAATGTATGCGAACAGATGGCCCAAGAGAGTACTTTCATGCCGATTTCCTGGAAGGAGAACAAGAAGAAGAGCACGGAAAGTCTTGCTAATTGGTTTCTGAGAAGCGATGGAGAGAAGAGGGATGGAAGAAGATGTAGAAGAATAGCGAGATCGACGCATCTGGCAACAGATATACGGGATGCGGCGAGAGCTCTAGGATCCCCGCAACAAGAAAGGAAATCAAATTTTTAAATCCTACAAAGAAGAGAAACTGCTAGAGGTGAAGATTTATAAGAGGGAAGAAAGTCGAGAACCAATTATTACAAGACCAGAATTCAAGATCCATGGCACAAGACAACGGGAGTCTGAGATTCGTGGTACAGTGAAAACCATAGAACCGGAGGCAATCATGCCAAGAAGGCGCCGTTGCAAGGTTATTATAAATGACTGAAGCGATTACATAAATTAACTATAGCTATATTAACTGGCAAATTGTCACAAAACTCAACACTCATAGACCAAAAGGGAAAAAAGTATGGATTGTTGTAGCCACACTTCAGCTTACTGACATGAGAGCGGAACATTGAGCACTTAGACAAGATGGGGACAGAAGCCGTGGAAGCCTATGTTGTGGTTGAAATGCATTTACACCAGTCTGCCGCTACAATGTAACGACACTTCTGAACGAAGGTCAACAAAGATCCGCCAACAGCAGACTCCATTTGGAAGTGTTACACACACAGTTTAAAGTTTCAGGATGGCCCTGAATCTGACGTAGTTGGGTTGATGATCACGAATTCATGTCATGGCCTCCACCACGGATTATAGAATACACGGTAGAGATGACGAGGTGTAGGCGCAGTAGTAAGCCGCGTCATTGACGTCCGAGTGAACCCAACCAGCGCTCAACAGTCCACAACTGCCATTACATATTGTATTGTAATTCCATTAACGTACGAAAAAAAAGGCTGTTTATGGCAGTGTGAAGTTTTATTAGTGACTGCCGACTGGCTACAACGGACAGCTGTAATTACCAATATATTGAGGGATTTTTAAACAAAATTTTTAATAGCAAACCAACGATTTGGTGTGTGAACAGTAGTCGTACTAACCACACCAGACAAGTAAATTAGGAACTAAGTTTCATATATTTTCTAAAAACAATGGGCCGGAAGGAATATGGATAAATGCTTGTCAATGTGCAGATTAGTTTTCAATTGAAAAAGCATGTGAATTCTCATTACATTTTACCGATTCGGGTGATGAAAAGTATTTGAAAAATGAACTGTTCAATATTCCTTCGAAACGCAAGTGGAAAACTGACGCTCTGTCAGTTCTGAATCTACCATCCTCCAGTACTGATTTAGGGCGCAGTGATGAACCTAATAAAGAGAAAAACTTTTGGGCACAAAAACGAATCTACTTTAAAGGAATAGAAGGCAGACTTGTTGTTCAGTTAAATATATCATCAGCTAATAAAGAAATTACAACTATGCAAAACGTTAACAGTGAAAATAAACACTGCTGTGAATGCGACAATGTATGCTTGTAGCAACAATTACAAATTAGGGAAACAGAGGTAAAAAATATTAAACAAAAGGATGCAGATTTACAGAATCGTCTGTCTCGATATAGTGCTGAGGTAACGAAATTAATCAGAGAGTCATCCAGGGCTTATTTCTGTCAAAAACAAGTGATTATGAAAGGACGGTGTGCTATTGGTCATCTGAAGATATTGAAAAGGATGGGACTTTACATTGCCTAGCTTATATATCCTTTGTCAGAGACATATTGAAATGAGCCCTGCCCAGTGAAGTTACTATAAAAATATCTGAGGCACTTAAGTATTCCACCAGTTTTCGTTGATTTCAGCCTTAGTGTTTTGGAAACTCAGAGTTATTAACAAAATTTGAAAAAAAAAGAGATGTGGTTCTTACTTTTGATGAAATGAAAGTAACAGTCATTTATGTTATGACCACAAAGAGGAGATTGTGAGGGGATGACACAGCATTGCTCAAATTGTGGTCATCAGAAGTTTTGTAGGAGAAGGAATGCAGCCCATTTATTAAGACTTTGACACATGCATTTCTAAGGGCTTGTTGGCTGAAACGATTCCAGTAATAAAAAGTGTTGCATTTCAAGTGAGAGCATTTAAGTGTGATACGGAGGGGGGGGGGGCATCAAAAAGAAAACTTTTAGGTAATCTAAAGGTAAGATTTGATAACTCAGGATTCGATATTCCATCAAATCAAAACAAGAAAATATGGTTTTTATGATATGCCTCAGGCCTTAAAACTGTTACAAAATCATCTGCTTGACGATGGTTATCGACTAAAATCTGCTAGTTTTCTCACAAAAGAACCACTCATTAAGTTAGCTGAACTTCAAAACACTGGCGTAGATTTACAGTATATGGATAGATTAAACATGAGAAAGGCTTAATAATAATAATAATACACCACTAAAACATGGAAAATCCCGGTTACTTTCATACCTGCAAATGAGTTCATGTGTGCGTCGGGTACCTGTAGGCTTCAATGCAGCGCAGCACGGCAAGGGGGTTCACATTGATGTCACAGCTCACAACCCACATGCGCGTGACGCCTACCATGTATACTAGTGCCTCTGGCCAGTCTTCCGACCTAAACCCATGCGATATTTTTGTGTGCGGTTATGTGAAAGATTCAGTGTTCATGCCTCTTCTACCAACAAACTTACCAGAAGTGCCAGGTCGTGTCATCAGTGCTTTTGAACACACTGACATCGACATACTGCACCGAATATGAGAAGAAATTGATAATCAACTTGATTTCTGCAGAACCAGTAGGAGGCACGTTAAAAAAGCTTTTTGAGTTTTTCTTTGTTTCTGCAATTCCCTGTGACAATATGTGAAATAATATATCTACAGCAAACCTGTCGAATGGCTGATACCGAACAATTTTTCCCTCTTACCTTAAAAAAGTATAGAGACTCCGAATTTCCACCTATTGTCTTGTCTGTGTGATGAATAGAGAGTAGCTGCTATTGTTTTGTGCACTGCCTGTGTAGCATTTTACAGGACCAATGCCTGACATATTTAAAAGTGAAAGCCATTGAAAGTGACTACTCGCCACTGAAACATGTAGTAACGCAGTCGACCGTTGTTGAGAATGCAAAACTGTATCTGTTATATCCGTGCAGCATTCCGTTACCGCATCTTGCTCTTAAACAGTCTATATTTCATACAGTGGGCATTCTTCGTCAAGGTTCCATATCAGAGCAGTGGAATTTTATTTTCTATTTAGTTTTATAATTATCAATATAGCATCCGCCATCATGTTGTCTCAGTTCAGCTCAGTGATTACGGCACCAGGTGAGACAATTTAATTTTCCAATTATTTATACAAGCAGGCAAGCTTTGTTTCGGAATGTTGAAGACAGGATCATAACGTAATACCAAGTAGTCGCGCATACGATCATAAAAACAGTAAAACCGAATTCATTAAATAAAGAAACAGAGTTTTATTACATATTAATATATTATCAGCTCAAACCTTTCTTTAACTAGAATCTGTCATTACCCCGTATAAAATGGACAGTGAGTACATTAGTACATGTGTTTAAAATATTTTCTGTTGCCTCCATTTACCATAACAAATAACTTCCCAGTCACTGAAATGCTTATTTTTCTCTAAATAGGCACAAGAAAGGAGAGTGCTGATTTACACGAGTCTAATAAGAACAAGATGTATATCATGGAATATAATAGAAATTTGAAATTACATCTTTTGCATTACAATTGCTTTTGAGTCTCAGACGTTATCAGAAATGTTACAAATTTATGCCACACGTACCAATTTATACCACAATAGCATACTTATTCTGTAGCTTTTCACTCTTATCCACATTACTAGTGCATGTTCGTTTATTTGTTATTAGCTTTATACCCTATCACGCTTACTCACAGAGACGCTTTCAAAAGACAAAAGTTGGTCCCTTTCCGTTTTTCATATATTTTAAGTGCGAGTGATTTACACTACCTGTTCCAGATCCATGTGGAAGGAAGTTCAACAGTGAGCAGATCAAGGAAATCCATTTATCACTGAATTATTTTTGGATAAGGTATTAGCATGTGAACCAGACATGACAGCACGTTAAGCTTTAATCACCAATTTAGTAGAGACATTGAGGCGATAGCTTAGGGAGAGAGGGGGTTAACTGACGTTTCAGACACTACAAGTGGGACTCACAGAATCAGCAAACATGTTTGGGCTAACTAAAATAATGTTGGAACAATCTTCTCTATTATCTAGTTCACCATAATCTGGATCACTAGTTAGGACCCGTTTCAAAACCATAGCAACAGAGCCACAACGTTGTAAAATTCTCCTTTATATTTAAAACATAGACATAATTCGATCAGTTGCTTGAGGCTTTCCCGACGGACATGTTGTATATATGGTTCTCGGGCGAGACGTCCGATGTCATAGTTAAAACTCCACAATATTTCATCAGCGCAACTGGCCGACATCTTCAGGTGCGACGAACACGTTGCTAAGGCATGACTAGAATCCCCTATTTATGCCAGTCTTAGGCAGGAAGTGCGCATGCGTGGAGGCGTCAAATTCGATGGCGATTAGCGACGATATCAACCGATAGCTGGAAGGACAGCAACGCCACCTGTAAGATGAAGAACCAAAGACTTCTGCTCACGCGCGGAGGCTGCCGCTGCTGCTCTGCGCTGCCATCAGCCGTCCGAACGACCTCTGTCGGAAGCCGCAAACAAAAATGCGCGTCCGCGTAGGCGCGTGACTATCCTCCCGTTGTCAACAGAATATTTACACTACTGGCCATTAAAATTTCTACACCAAGAAGAAATGCAGGTGATAAACGGGTATTCATTGGACAAATATATTATACTAGAACTGACATGTGATTACATTTTCACGCAATTTGGGTGCATAGATCCTGAGAAATCAGTACCAAGAACAACCACCTCTGGCCGTAATAACGGCCTTGATACCCCTGGGCACTAAGCCTAACAGAGCTTGGATGGCGTGTACAGGTACAGCTGCCCATGCAGCTTCAACACGATACCACAGTTCATTAAGAGTAGTGACTGGGGTATTGTGACGAGACAGTTGCTCGGCCACCATTGACCAGACGTTTTCAATTGGTGAGAGATCTGGAGAATGGGCTGGTCAGGGCAGCAGTCGAACATTTTCTGCATCCAGAAAGGCCCGTACAGACCCTGCAACATGCTGTCGTACATTATCCTGCTGAAATGTAGGGTTTCGCAGGGATTGAATGAAGGGTAGAGCCACGGGTCGTAAAACATCTGAAATGTAAAGTCCACTGTTCAAAGTGCCGTCAATGCGAACAAGAGGTGACCGAGACGTGTAACAAATGGCACCTCATACTATCTCGCCGGGTGATACGCCAGTATGGCGATGACGAATACACGCTTCAAATGTGCGTTCACCGCAATGTCGCCAAACACAAATGCGACCATCATGATGCTGTAAACAGAACCTGGATTCATCCGAAAAAATGACGTTTTGCCATTCGTGCACCCAGGTTCGTCTTGGAGTACACCATCGCAGGCGCTCCTGTCTGTGATGCAGCGTCAAGGGTAACCGCAGCCATGGTCTCCGAGCTGATAGTCCATGCTGCTGCAAACGTTGTCGAACTGTTGGTGCAGATGGTTGTAGTCTTGCAAACGTCCCCATCTGTTGACTCAGGACTAGAGACGTGGCTGCACGATCCGTTAGAGCCATGCGGATAAGATGCCTGTCATCTCGACTGCTAGTGATACGAGGCCGCTGGACTTATACTTACAGGCAACCAGCTGTCACCATCCTTCGCAACGAAGTGGCGTACTTACGACGTTGGTTCACAGAGCACGAGCCAGATAAGACTCAGACAGCTTATCCAATGAGCTACTCCATCTGCGTACCACTTTCCAACAAAATGGATATTCCGAACGGTAGATTCGCTGTGCCTTACACCCGAAGCGGGTTACCCAACGTGAGGAACTGGAAGAAGGCGAAGAACAAAGGGGAATGGTCATCTTGCCATACATCGGCAGTGTCTCTTCAAAAATTGCGAGATTATTGAAGAGGCATAAAGTTAAATGTGTCTTTCGTCCGCTGGCAAACCCCAGAGCTCTCTTGGGCTCATCTAAGGACAGCCTTAGTCTAAGAAGACCCGGTGTTTACGAGATTCCTTGTAGCTGTGGCGTGTCGTACATCGGACAAACTTGTCGCACTGTAGAAGAGAGATGTACTGAATACCGACGCTACACTCATCTGGAGCAACCAGAGAAGTCTGCAGTGGCCGAGCATTGTCTCAGTACAGGCCATTCTATGAATTATCAACACACCAAAATTCTTGCGTCGACGAGTTCGCACTGGGACAGTGTTATTAAGGAAGCAGTGGAAATACGTAGCTCTACGAATCTTGTAAACAGAGACACAGGTTTTCAGCGCAGTACAGCTTGGGATCCAGCAGTGGCCATATTGAATTCGCATCGAGCAGAGAGGAGTACTATTGGTCATACGACGAATGCCGATTCGCCGGCAACCTAAATATTCTGTTGACAACGGGAGGATAGTGACGGGCCTACACGGACGCGGATTTTTGCTTGCGGCTTCCGACAGAGGTCGCTGGGGCGGCCGATGGCAGCGCGCGTGCACCGAAGTCTTTGGATCTTCATCGTGCAGGTAGCGTTGCTGTGCCAGCTATCAGTTGATATCGTCGCTATTGGCCATCGAATTTGACGCCTCCACGCATGCGCACTTCCTCCCTAAGACTGGCATAAATAGGGGGCTCTAGTCATGCCTTAGCTTCCTTCTCCGCTGATGACCAACTCCTCCGCCTCACTCATCTCCTCTCCCTCCAGCTTAACTCCCGTCGCTCCGCCATTTTTGTCTCACTTGACCTTGAAAAGGCCTACGACCGTGTCTGGCATCCCGGTCTCCTGTTTAAACTCCAAACCTACGCCCTTCCTATCAACTACATCCGTCTGGTGGCCTCCTTCCTCTCCCGCCGCCCCTCCTATGTTACCATCCATCATGCCAATTCCCACATCTTCTACCCCTCTGCCGGTGTGCCCCAGGGCTCTGTCCTCTCCCCTCTCCTCTACCTCCTGTACACGGCAGATATGCCCCAACCCCCCCCCCCCCTCCAGTACACCTCTTGCAATATGCTGATGACACCGCATTCCTCGCCCTCGCTCCTACCCTCCAACGGTCCCAACGCCTTCTCCAGAATCACCTTGACCTTTTTGCTGCATGGTGTAACCAATGGCTCCTGAAACTCAATCCTTCCAAGACCCAGGCAATCATCGTAGGTCATACCACTCGCTCCTTCCGGCTCCTGGATTTCTCCCTTACTGTCTGCGCACGTCCTGTCCGTCTCACCCCCACCCTCACCTACCTTGGCCTCACCATTGACCGTCACCTCACCTGGATCCCTCATCTCCGATCCATCCAATCCAAAGCCCACAACCACCTCCGACTCCTCAAACTCCTCTCTGGCCGGACATGGGGGTTGCACCCCTCTACCATCCTCCACACCTACAAATCCTTAATCTGTCCCATCCTCTGTTATGCCAGTCCTGCCTGGATATCTGCCCCCCCCCCCAAATTCTGTCAGTCCCTCCAGATCCTTGAGCGTCATGCACTCCGCCTCGCCTTCCGTATCCGCCTCCCGTCCCCCACGCGGATCCTCTATGATCTCATTCCTTTCCCCCATCTGCTCCTATTCCTCGAACATATCCGCATCCTCTACACCTCCCGCCGTCTTGAACACCCTCACCCCCTGGTTGCTCCTCTCCTCTCCCATCCTCACCCCCTGCCACGTCTTCGCCGTTGTGTCCCCCCTACCCTCCATCTCTACACCCTCCATCTCCTTTCCCAAGGTGGCTTCCGTCAACTCCCCCTCCCGGATGATGCCCTCTCTCCCTCCATTTATCCTTCCTATCGACTCTGATCCTCCCTCCCCCTCCTTTCCTCTGTCCTTTCCCTGGGCTCCCTCTTCCCCCCCCCTTCAGTCCTGTTTCCTCCCCACTACACCTCTCCCTACCTCCTTTCTCCCCCCCCAGTCCTTTTGTATTCCCCTCCTCTGCCTACCCCCCTCCCTGTCGCGTCTGCCCCCCACCCCTCTTATGTGTCCTCATCATCCATCAGCTCCTTTCCCTGTTCCCCCCCCCTTCGCTTTTACTCTCCTTTCCCCCCTTTTTGTTTTCCCATCTTCTGTCCAGTTTCCCCCCACCTGCTCTCGACTGTGGTGTCACATTTGCCGACTTTTTCGTGCAGTGTTCTAGTGACTATTCAGTGTTGTTTGTCTTTCACGTGTTGCGAACAGAAACCATGCTGTCGCTGGGTGTGAATTTTATATCCTTTGCGAACAGAATCCAGACTGTCGCCGTGTTTTTTAATTGTCTATTGTTTTCCCTGTCTGCTCCGTATGTATTTTTCTTCGCTTCATCATCCCTCTGTTGTTTGTTTTAAGTTCCCCGTTCTCTTTTCACCTTGTTACTCACTAAGTCCCCGATTTTATCGCCTGTTTTTTATTATTATTTATTCTCCTGCTTTTTGTCAGAAACTCTGTAGGCTGAAGAGCGGCATCCTAAGCTGCTGCCAGCCCGCCCCCTTCGGGGGGAATTGAAATTCAATAAAGGAAAAAAAAAAAAAAGCATGCCTTAGCAGTGTGTTCGTTGCACCTGAAGATGTCGGCCAGTTGCGCTGATGAAATATTGTGGAGTTTTCACTATGACATCCGCCGTCTCGCCTGAGAACCATATATACATACATAATTCGATCAGTTCGCAAACACACACACATGTAGAGTAAATTTCCCCTCTAAGATCTCCATACTATCTTCTAATAGGATTTTCGTGAACAATTGCGTCACCTCAAAGCTTAAAAGAATGCGACTTGTAGTCATCCTGAGTATGTGTGTTGGATTTAAACAGGTGCAGTTGTGTCCTTCTATACATTTGTCAAAATGGTTCAAGTGGCTGTGAGCACTATGGGACTCAACTTCTGAGGTCATCAGTCCCCTAGAACTTAGAACTACGTAAACCTAACTAACCTAAGGACATCACACACATCCATGCCCGAGGCAGGATTCGAACCTGCGACCGTAGCGTTCGCGCAGTTCCAGACTGTAGCGCCTAGATCCGCTCGGCCACCGTGGCCGGCTATACATTTATCAACCATTAACTAATGTTGTCTTCAGTGATGAGTCTGAAATGTCAAGGTTATGTCACACGTGCCATGATAACAGGACTTGGGCTTTCCATCTTCGTTTCTTACCACTTGAGGAAAGACCTGCAGCTACTTGTAAGGAAACCGGTGAGCTCGTTATTATTGAGTGACGATGTATCTAAAATTGTTGTAGTCTTTGTCATAAAGTACAAAAATTTGCATCTTCACGAAGGACGATGTGTCTCGTAAAACTACATCAGATTGCATGAAAGGGTAGTAGTGGTGGGCTCTTGTCCGCGTAACGTAATAATCGGCTGTTGCTATTACGTTTCAAGGAACAACCTGATTTACGCGTGTATTGCAGTGTTTAAGTGAATTCTTAAGTATTGAGTTAAATCTCCTTTTACTAGCCTTCCTGTTTTGATATGTTTTATTCTTTTATGCAATGTGAATGTGCAATTGCAAGTGTGCTGTTGTAGTTGATTCATGTTAAAGTTGTGCAGAGCGCAGTGTATTTCGTCCGGTACGGTGGGACGTGGGACCGGGGCTTGACGGCTTGGCCGTTGCCAGTGGAACTGTTTCGTTAGACCGGGCTCCAGATTCCTGACCTTTTGTCTCGAACTCGTCCTTAAGTTCAATATTGCTGTTCTCTTTGTTCCTGGCTGTGTGAGGTTGTTAAGCTTTGTATGTCGTTCCTCCACCGTCTTGGCGGATGCATCTTCCGCTCGAAATGTTAATGTAAACCTGTAAAACTGGGTCACTCTGTAATCACTGTCTGATCAGATTGCTGGAGACTCCGACTTATTAATTCAGTATTCCTTTATCAGCCATTTGTACCATATTTGTACTTTGCAAGCTAATTGCGAAGTTCAGTTTTTATAAAGGAGGGTTTCATGGGCGTATGTTCTCAGGGAATGTTTAGATGCTTAGGCGATGTTTTTTATCTAATCTTTTGTTATTTAATTAGTGCCTCCCTGTACTGGCATCGACTGGGTTATTCCTTACTCACGAGTTCGTGCACTAGGTGTCTTCATTGACGAACGTTGAAGTTTTAGAATCTGCCTGATTGTTGTTTGTGTGCCTCCCATTATGCCTTAGTGTTATACCTTGGTATGAATTTATGTTTCAAAAGAGAAGTCATTGTACAAAATAGTCCTGTGGGTTCAAGGTTGGCAAGTTTTGATTGTCATAAGTATTTACACCAACAGAATATTTCTTAATGTTTTGTGCATTTGTAATGCAGATTTCAACAGGGCTTTAAGAAAAAATTTTATTGTGCTCCTGTGAGGTCGTGAAATTTGTCTGTTTTATTATATTTAAATTGTGAAGGCCAATTACCATTGCTTCACAAAAGTTGTGTATGTTTGGCCCTGTTGCTTCCCGTCGTATTGTTGGATGCAAATAGCACGTTCCAAGTACGTTTTTATAACTACTTTCGGAAACTCTTCCCAAGACATTTACAGTGATTTAGCGATTAGCAAATGAGACACTTAAATTAGTAAAGGACTTCTGCTATTTGGGGAGCAAAATAACTGATGATGGTCGAAGTAGAGAGGATATTAAATTTAGACTGGCAATGACAAAGAAAGCGTTTCTGAAGAAGAGAAATTTGTTAACATCGAGTATAGATTTAAGTGTCAGGAAGTCGTTTCTGAAAGTATTTGTATGGAGTGTAGCCACGTATAGAAGTGAAACATGAACGATAAATAGTTTAGACAAGAAGAGAATAGAAGCTTTCGAAATGTGGTGCTACAGAAGAATGGTGAAGATTAGACGGATAGATCACATAACTAAAGAGGAGGTACTGAATAGAATTGGGGAGATGAGAAGTTTGTGGCATAACTTGATTAGAAGAAGGGATCTGTTGGTAGGACATGTTCTGAGGCATCAAGGGATCACCAGTTTAGTATTGGAGGGCAGCGTGGAGGGTAAAAGTCGTACAGGGAGACCAAGAGATGAATACACCAAGCAGATACAGAAGGATGTAGGGTGCAGTAGGTACTGGGAGATGAAGAAGCTTGCACAGGATAGAGTAGCATGGAAAGCTGCATCAAACCAGTCTCAGGACTGAAGACCACAACAACAACAACAGCGATTGTTAACGTTGACGCTGAAACAAGTCGTGAAAATATTTGAAAAATGTCCTGTACGCATCGCCTGGCTGGAAACATATTGCCTAGTCGGACGCGTCCCGTTTCAGATCGTATCGAGCGGTTGGACGTAACGAGTAAGGACCCTACATGTAGCAGGGGACTGTTCTAGCTGGTTGACGCCATGTAATGGAATTGAGCGTGTACAGTTGCAGTGATACTTGGGCAATTCCAGCAGGGAAATGCGATCACTCACACGTCTACAATTGTTGCAGTGTGGCTCCAGGAACACTCTGCTGAGTTTAAACACTTCCGCTAGCCACCAGATTCCCTACACATGTACATTATTGAGCATATCTGGGACGCCTTTCAACGTGCTTTTCAAAAGAGATCGCCACCCCTTCGTACTCTCACGGATTTATGGACAGCCTTGCAGGATTCTCACTGTCAATTCCTTCCACCACTACTTCAGATATTGATCGAGACAATACCACGTCGTCTTGCGGCTCTTCTGCGTGCTCGCAGGAGACTTACACGATACTACGCAGGTGCACGAGTTTCTTTGGTTCTTTAGTGTAAAGCATATGAGTGACACCTCTTAACTAGGCTTGGGATAGCTTAAAGAAATACATGGAAGTTGCAGCATTAGAAAATTATAGCGAAATGCAGGAAGATCTGCAGCGGATAGACACTTGGTGCAGGGAGTGGCAACTGACCCTTAACATAGACAAATGTAATGTATTGGGAATACATAGAAAGAAGGATCCTTTATTGTATGATTATATGATAGCGGAACAAACACTGGTAGTAGTTACTTCAGTAAAATATCTGGGAGTATGCGTGCGGAACGATTTGAAGTGGAATGATCATATAAAATTAGTTGTTGGTAAGGCGGGTACCAGGTTGAGATTCATTGGGAGAGTCCTTAGAAAATGTAGTCCATCAACAAAGGAGGTGGCTTACAAAACACTCGTTCGACCTATACTTGAGTATTGCTCATCAATGTGGGAACCGTACCAGATCGGGTTGACGGAGGAGATAGAGAAGATCCAAAGAAGAGCGGCGCGTTTCGTCACAGGGTTATTTGGTAACCGTGATAGCGTTACGGAGATGTTTAGCAAACTCAAGTGGCAGACTCTGCAAGAGATGCGCTCTGCATCGCGGTGTAGCTTGCTCGCCAGGTTTCGAGAGTGTGCTTTTCTGGAAGAGGTGTCGAATATATTGCTTCCCCCTACTTATACCTCCCGGGGAGAGCACGAATGTAAAATTAGAGAGATTCGAGCGCGCACGGAGGCTTTCAGACAGTCGTTCTTCCCGCGAACCACACGCGACTGAAACAGAAAAGGGAGGTAATGACAGCGGCACGTAAAGTGCCCTCCACCACACACCGTTGGGTGGCTTGCGGAGTATAAATGTAGATGTAGACCCATACATTTGTCGTCAGTTACTTTGTGTAACACATTTTATTACTTAATGGAAATATTAACATTACAATTAACAAACTTATTAAAGCAATCCAAAGTCTGAGTAATGGTTGAAAAGCCTCACATCCCTTTTTGAATTAACACTTCAACAATTATACCATTAACAAGAGGACATGGAAAACGGTAGTACAGAATTCCCGAAAACGAAAATGTGACATCAACTGAGCGTGGCTGCGAGCTGGTTAACAATTTTATCAACGGAATGAATTGAAATAACAGCTGTTAAATGTGCTAACGAATTTCAAGGCTAGCTGATCTTTACACAGTGGAACAACCTTTATCCAAATCCCGGGTTGCTCAAAAGACACGCCACTGATTGAAGTTGTTGAGAGGGCGCTTAGCAATTCATAACCCTTAATAAAAATCCCTTGAAAAAGAAACCACACACTCCCGCAAGCAGACCAACTAGAAAGGTATAAAATTTAAACATAAATGGACACCCATGTATCGCATCCACACGTTAACAAGGTTTAACAAACATACAACAGCCCATATTTGAAGATACATTGAAGTACATACAGTTGAAATAGTTGAAATGTACTTCAACGTGATACAGATTAGCAGAATCTTTGACGGAATCCTTAATAACTAAACATTTACCCAAAATTCAAAGTAAGCTGAGAGCTACACTCGAGGCTATGACAGCCAACAAGGAACGAGCAGCCAAATTTCGCACCAAGTGTAGTAGCTAATGACTGTCGATCAAGGTAAGGTTCATCAGTTTATCTCGGTAAGTATCAAGTCTTAAACTGCACTTGCTGAGAAGTTGTGATGAGGGTGCCAACTTTAAGGAAGAGTTACAGAGGTATAATGAGGAAAAGCCTCAGGCTTGGCAAACACGCCTTAAGCTACTGAGTTCTTAAATTCACAAGACAGATCTAACCTATCACAGGGAATACTCTTACATTTGCACGAAATATGGCCCCATTCAATATAACACAGGCACGGCGTTACAATGTCAAGTGGTCAAAATAAAAAAACTACTCCTCTTAGCTGAGGAGGAGCCTCGACTTACAGGATTCCAGTGAGGGCGTTATTGCCTCCAATCCACAGAGACTATCTTCGAGCGGCGTAAACCTTAACTTTGCACGCTAGGCTGGGAACTGGTCGACCAGGTCCGTCTCCCCTCGCACCGCCTTCCGCTACTAACTCTTCAGCGATGCGGCCAATCTTGCCCCGACGGTTTGAACCTTAGGCCGTTCCTCGAGACCCCCGCCGAACAGCCGGAGTCCCCGCAAAACCACAATTTTCCTGCCACGTACCCCTCAGCCAACTCTTCTCACCAGGCCCCGCCAAACCAACACCACACACACCTTGACCAAAGACCTTAGTTGCCAACCCACGATCGACTCGACATTAGCAACCCAAGCAGCTAGTGACACCAGTGGAAAGCCATACTACCAATTCTAGAGCCGCCACGGCACAATGGGATACATTCGTTGAACTAAACAATTTATTTGAAAAACTTCGGCGACCCCCTGTACATCGCAATAAATTTTTCTTCTTATCGAAACGTATTTTCGTGCTGAACGTAAGTGGGCAAAGGCAGTGATATCAGCTACGTGCAACACACGCTGTCAACATATGACACATTACAAAGCAATTTTTACACACGTGTATGAAATAAACCATTTACTAAAATGATTTTGTAACCACCCAAATCACGTAATACAAACTTTGTCTTCCAAGAAAATAGCTTTATCCTTTATTTCAGCATGTGTTCAACTGTTGACCAAGGACTGCAAGGCACATTTGCAATTGCCGTTCGAAATAATACTGAACAGATGTAATTAAAGTGAGTGATATGGTAGAGCATGCACTGGTGATTCGACGACACATATCATCTAGCGCAGTTGGGGCTTCGTCATAGACTTCATTTTTGAGTTGTTCCCAAGGAAAGAAGTCGAGAGAAATTGGGGGGACGTCGCAAGTCATTTGATAACAGAATTTCGTCCTATCCAACGTCCAGGAAATTGCTCATTCAGTATTTGCGTTGCAACATGTGAGGAGTGAGCTGTATAACCGTCGTGTTGCAGCCACATACGCTGTCGAATATGCGGTGGTATCTCTTCCAGAAGAGCCGGCAGAAAGTTCGTCAGAAAGTGTGCCTGCATTTAGAACCCCTCTCACAATGTAATTTCTTATGCCGCACCGTAAGTTTACGCTTCACGGCCCTTGATGTGTCCCTGACAAAGCCAGTGTGGATTTTCAGCTGCCGAGTACTGCACGTTGTGCAGACTGCCATTAG
Source organism: Schistocerca cancellata (assembly GCF_023864275.1). Classification (NCBI taxonomy): domain Eukaryota; kingdom Metazoa; phylum Arthropoda; class Insecta; order Orthoptera; family Acrididae; genus Schistocerca; species Schistocerca cancellata. The sequence continues at coordinate 118,056,342 of NC_064628.1, read as the reverse complement.
CGTGGTTAGTAACCGATGCTTCATCGGTAAAGAGCATACGTTGGAAAAACGTAGGGTCGCGTCTCAGCTGCTGAAGGGCAAACCGATAAAATTCTGTAAGACATTCGAAATGCCGATCGTCGAATGTCTGATGTAGTGACATGTGACAGTGAAACTTCCCCTTAGAAAAATTATATATGACTGTGCTTAAACTGACACACAATACTTTTAGCGTACCGCAATCTGACTTTTAATAATCCCTACAAAAGAATGGCCCTGACTAACAATAACCTATACCTTTCATGAATCACTAACCTCACAAAAATCTTCATTACTCGAACTACTGGAATACGGCGAGCGCCAATACTGCCAGCTAAATAAAAGATTCTAACTACTGAAGGCACTGACTACTGATAGGCATAGTTAGCAAATGAAAGATTTTGACAAAGAACAAACAATGTATTTACCTTAATAGTGTTCAAAAGTCATAATATATATATCAGTTCATGACATCCAGTATTACAAATTTACTCTCTCAAAACTCCGCCATCGCTCTCCCCACATCCACCACTGCTGGTGGCTCACCTCCAACTGCGCAACGCTATGCGCTGTTCACATCCAACTGCCCAACACTAAAATAGCAAATTCCAACAATGCAAACCGGCCACAGACTGCACACAGCACAGTCAGCGATTTTCATATAGAGCGTTAAATAGCGTTACCAACGTAACAACCTAAACAGCCTACTTACATAGCCCCCATGCTCCCCACAAAAAATTTTACAGATTATTTTGGGCAGTGGCCAATAAAGATTTGAAAAAAAAATTATAATTACAATAACAAAGATATCAAATGCACACACTTATTGATGCAATGTTGGTCAAAAGCTAAAATTTTCTCACAGTCCATAAAGACAGTCATGATCATTCATCACAGTAAAATTGCAGTTTTTTTTTCTCAAAGTCTGAGCAGTAAAAGAAAATGCACACAGAAGTAGTGGATTTACATGCAGTGTTGCAGAAGTGGTGTTGTCCTTCCAACGGAAACACAATGCTGACTGTTGACATGCAGACAGGTAATGGGCGACAACAGAGGAAACCCACTGTAGTCTTTGTAGAGATAATGGTATTGGTGGGCCATCAAAGGTGCAGACCCACTGTAGTCCTTGTAGAGAAGGCCAGCAGCCGTCTGTTGCAACTGTGCACGTGCACAATCACCATCAAAGAGTCTTGCGGACATTATTGCAAGTCCATAAACCACCACTTGTGCACTCAAAAAGTTTTGGAATTGTCCTTAGAACCAGCAATACTGTTAACCAGTTGCTGTTATTAACACTAACAGTCCCAACTTCTCATCTATTGTGCATATACTATGACCAACAGAAATGTGTGCACTGAAATCACTGCTTGCAAGTTACGTAATTTGATGATATGGTGTCAATTACAATTATAAATTTACAACATAAAAATACAATTACAAAGGTACAAAATACATCATTGAAGAACATAACAGTATAGATAACATTTTTAGTACCGCAGGCTTTACAAAAGAATAGAAATAAACATATACATCAGTGTTACAAGAATTATGACATAAGTAAATACATAAAAGATCAGAATAGCTTTCGAAAATAATGTCTAAACATCTTTACAAAGTAAATAACATATTATTAGTGCAAATTATATTTGAGGATAACAGTGTTCCTCGTCATAGTGGTTGTAGTTTAGTACTAGAAAAATTTTACAACATAAATCTTATTAGCTAAACACATAAAGACAGGAAAAACACAAACACACAAAGTAAACAGACACATAGTGGAATAACACAAAATGAAAGGACAGGGTTCGACTTCAGTGTAACATTTGGTACTGCAGTCCTACCCAAAACTTCATTCCATATATCTTTCCTCTTATTTCACTTTTTTTATACCTTGTCAATGCATTACTTCCAATTCATCACAACTCATTCTCTTATATAGCCTACCCCCTCTTAAGCTCATATAAATCTACTGAGCTCAGATATATATACTAATGGACGAGGCAATGCACATAACACACAACAAATTAACACAAACAGCAATGACAAAAAAATGCAAATTGGCAAAGCAAGCAGCAGTATATCTAAATTAGCAAAGCAAATGCAACATTACAAATAATATGAGCCATGTGCAGCAACAAGAAAAATAAACCAGTAGTAAAACTGGCTTAACAGAGTAATACAAAGCGAAATTCAGTTGCACTATGCCTGACAAACAACAGCAGCAAATGCAATAACTTGTACCTGAATATGACATAGCTCAAGCAGAAACAATATCACAGTAAAGATGGCCATGTCTAATACCTATGTCACATCTTAACACTAGAGTGATGCATCACAATAACTTACCCTAGCAGACAAGTTACCAAATCGTTAAAAAATTATTTATGCAATTCCTGTGAAGGGAAATGTCTATTTGTGTTCCCTTTTTTGAGAAAGTAGATCATAAAATTATTGTTTAATGGATCTGTAGACAGAAAATATTTACATTAGTACATCTATTAAATTTTATTTTAACCAATTCTGCAGTGCAGCTAGAAACTACATATTAAACAAAATGAGCAAATAAATACAGAAAGCAAGGCGCGAAAGTCATTCACTTGGCAAATGGCGTTTCCAAAGGCAGTAAAAAAATCTCTCAACTAGAAAGACAAAATGTTTCTCATTATTTCATTAGGCATTTTAGTAAATATCATAAATTAAGAGCTCCACAGTGTAATCATATGTTTTCAAGTTTGAGCGTGTCGTATTTGCGATGCTTTCTACAGAGCAATGTCAATAGCGAGGATAATGGCCTCCTTTTTTCTCCACCTGTGCCTCTGAAAGGCACACACTAAAGGCCTTTTTTCCAGGTGACTGTCGCTCAGACGGGCCTCCACAGCACATTACGTCAAGTTCATCTACCTTCTTTACTGAAATATTTACGGCAGCAGTTTCCACTATAGGGACAGTCTCATATAAAATAAAAAAATTCAAAGTTTAGAAATTTACATTAGAAGTGTGTAGAAACAAAATCTCATATATAACAGTGTCCATAAAGTTTTGTCAGCATTGTGGTAACTAACATTCACGTATGTACAAATATTTCATAACTCTTAAAGTACGATTCTTCATTTCCAACATCCTTTTCATAAATCAGAGTCCCTAACCGCTACTCCCTATTCCATACCTTATTACACATATACATATTCATCAACAAGTCTTCAATATTTCATCATAATAAATGCATAGCATAATCAGATTCCTCATATAGCATCATCTCATTGATCATAAACATACCCCAATAGCATAATACACATCGTCGTCGTAATACTAACATCATAATACCTCAGTCAAATGTCAAAAACCTAAAAAAAAATTCTCTGCTCATTTCAATAGTGTCATCTACCTCAAACGAACTTTAAAAATCATGATCCCATACCAAATACATCATTCAAAGCTCTCTTAGTATCACAATGGTTCCGAAAAAATACGAACAGTTCACAAAGTAAAGACGAAACACAATTTCATAAGTGTGAAGTTATCCAACCGTGTAATTACATAAACATCTGTCACTGACGTAATAAAAAAAAATGTTTGTCTCTCTCGGCTAAGTAATCAGATAGCTGTGTAATTATGTGTTAGAGAAATATGGTACCGATGTGTAAAGTTGTATAAGCAAATATCATATTAGCTAGGGCTCCTTGTGCTTGCCAAACACATGGTACACAAAGTAAGTGTGTCCCCCCTGAGGATTAAAGTAATTATACCCTCTGTAAGTAGGCTGTTTAGGTTGTTATGTTGGTAATGCCATTTAGCGCTCTATATGAAAATCACTGACTGTGCTGTGTGCAGTCTGTGGCCAGTTTGCATTGTTGGAATTTGCTATTGTAGTGTTGGGCATTTGGATGTGAACAGCGCGTAGCGTTGCGCAGTTGGAGGTGAGCCGTCAACAGTGGTGAATGTGGGGAGAGAGATGGCGGAGTTTTGAGAGAGTAAATTTGTAAGACTGGATGTCATGAACTGATATATATATATTATGACTTTTGAACACTATTAAGGTAAATACATTGTTTGTTCTTTTATCAACATCTTTCATTTGCTAACTATGCCTATCAGTAGTTAGTGCCTTCAGTAGTTAGAATCTTTTATTTAGCTGGCAGTATTGGCGCTCGCTGTATTCCAGTAGTTCGAGTAATGAAGATTTTTGTGAGGTAAGTGATTCATAAAAGGTATAGGTTATTGTTAGTCAGGGCCATTCTTTTGTAGGGATTATTAAAAGTCAGATTGCGTTACACTAAAAATATTGTGTGTCAGTTTAAGCACAGTCATATATAATGTTTCTAAGGGGAAGCTTCATATGGCGACCCTGCCAGGATTAGTTAATTCATTACTCGGTGGCGTTAACACACTGCTTCTGTCTTCACTATCATTTCTCAGTTTACTTTGGAGCCTAGTGTTACGTTTTTCACACACTATAATTATCACGTATTTCGCACGATAACACAGAAAACCCCAATTTGAAGAGCAAGAAGAGGAAACACATTAAAAGAGCAATGAAAATAATATCCAATTAATTGGAAGCGTGTTTGCGAAATACTTTGTGCAAATCTACATGCATGCCACAACTGTTTTACTGTACAACAATGAAAAACTACAACTACAAAGGAAATTCTCTCTATAATTGCACTCTAGCAATAAACAATACACTAGTTACACAAACTACAAGAAAAAATCAGAAGATTCCAGTGAAGTATCCTCGGCTAAGGGTCGACATATGAAACTTCCCCTTAGAAAAATTATATATGATTGTGCTTAAACTGACACACAATATTTTAGCATAACACAATCTGACCTTTAATAATCCCTACAATAGAATGGCCCTGACTAACAATAATCTATACCTTTCATGAATCACTTACCTCACAAAAATCTTCATTACTCGAACTAATGCCATACAGCGAGTGCCAGTACTGCCAGCTAAATAAAAGATTCTAACTACTGAAGTCGCTTACTACTAATAGGCATAGTTAGCAAATGAAAGATGTTGATAAAGAACAAACAATGTATTTACCTTAATAGTGTTCAAAAGTCATAATATATATATATATATATATATATATATATATATATATATATATATATATATATATATATATATATATGAGTTCATGACATCCAGTCTTACAATTTTACTCTCTCAAAACTCCGCCATCTCTCACCCCACATCCACCACTGCTGGCGGCTCACATCCAACTGTGCAATGCTACGCGCTGTTCACATCCAACTGCCCAACACTACAATACCAAATTCCAACAATTCAAACCGGCCACAGACTGCACACAGCACAGTCAGCGATTTTGATATAGAGCGTTAAATGGCGTTACCAACATAACAACCTAAACAGCCTACTTACAACAGGTATGGAAATTCTGTCGATGCAGGATCCGAATGACACTCGTCTGGCTGATTCCACATTCCTTGGTAATATCTTTCTTACTACTGTGCGGATTCATTAGCGTCGTAGCCAGTACACCTACTTCACGTTCTGTCAGTTGCAGTCTTCATCCTTGTTTTCAGTTTGACGCTCAAGCAGTCTGTCCGTACTAGCGTCTTAATAATTCGTGGAACTTCCTGGCGCTTCAGACCGCTGTACTAATTTCACGGTATTACCTTTACAAAAGTAGTATTTCCAACATCTCATCGTTGGTGTACATGTCTGTACGCAACGAATCTTTAAGCAGAAATGAGCGGCAGTCTAGACAAGTAAACAGGTGAACGTGTTGACACACTGACACAGAGTAGCACGAGAGCTCTACTTGGCGGTGTTTGCACCACTAACGCCGATTCCGGTCACCGTACATTTACTTTCTAGAAAATGTCCCGAGTTTTTTACGTCAGGTTTCAATATCAATGTTAACAAACGCTATACCACCGTAATTGTCTTATTAAGAGCTATCGAATGAAGTTATAAATAGTTTACGTTTCCATTTAAAAAAGTATTTCCGTCGATACCAGCGCTAAAAACATTAACCAAACAAAAAGATACACGCCCCTTGACGCTATAAAATTTTCTGAAAGGCGTGTTTCGATATGTGTAACCGTACATTAAATGGAAGTGGCGGTTACGTGAATCACCCTGTATTTGGTAGAACACACATTATGAGGGAGACAGCTATTTGGGGCGTTAGATGGATAGAGTTATCCATTCTAGAGTCTGATAACAGATTTTTCACTTTTCGAAAGATACTGTTTGTCAGCTCGCTTTTTAACTAGGGGTGTACAGGATCAGACAACAGTTGTTCCATCTTCCTATGGCGTGCCACAGCGTCCAACTCTAGCATTTCCCTTATTCGATTGGGACACTATGATGTTTCGTTTCTCCTGAGGTTATTGAAAATTTTCCTTTCCTGTCTTGATATGTTGTTTTTTCTGTATGCAACGATTCTCAATACGTTCTGCCTTATCTCTTCGGTCAGACCTTTCAGAAGAGAAAACTTCTATGCTTCTACGGCACTGACGGTTTCGTCAAAGGGAATTCTACTAGGTGTAGTTACGAAATTCAGACCTGTACCCAGAGCTGTGATGGATCCTTCGTCGCGTTCCTCTGACAAAACGTTCACCGCTACTCGTTTTGCCTCCAGAGGGGCGTCCTTTTTATTCACTTTTTTCTGAAACATCTCTTTTTGCGTCACTGCACTGAAATCTGGTGACCTATTTGCAGGACTGAACGTATTTCTATCCGCTTTAACCCAGTCTCGAGGTGAAAAATGCGAAACAACTAAAATGAACCAAACAAAACTTTACTTCTTGGGTATGCGCTGGATTCTTTCATCTTGCCATTTTGGAGATCCGCATAGCTTTCGTTGTCTAAACTTGTTGACTAATTCTGATGAAACTAGGGAAGAAAGTCATTATCGCGAAACCTGAAGAACCGGAACATCAGGAGAACTGAGCCCAAGACATTGATTCCAACAACGTACGTGTTCTGGTCAGGGAAATCAACGTTTACCGAAGGATTGTCCGATACAAGATTAAGATTTCCAAGAATAAATGTAACTTCAGTAGGAAAGGGAGCTATAGCGTTCCAGCTTCGTGGCTTCCCGCCATAGACGAAGTGAATACGCAACCATGGTAGTGAGGAATACAAACAAGCAACCTCTGAAACACGACAATAATATATTTATGAATATATCTATTTCACCTCTTTCGCTCTGCTTGCTCCGCTTATCGAAATACGACGGTCCACTCATAGCACCTGGAAAAGTTTTGCCCGGTAACCCCACTTCGTCAACAAAGGCCGAGAAAAAGTCCTTTTTACAAAGGAACGTGACACTAGACATTGATTCGAAACGTCGATCTTGTAGAAGTAATTGATGTGTAACATGACACGGTCTAACGACGTAGAAAATGTTACCTTCAGTGACAATGACCACGAAAGCCTACGGATCTGCATAAGTATCTGTATGCGTTGGTTTATACTAAATATCGTGGTATACCGTCTGGTTCGTTTGACTGGCACGTTCAGAAATGGAAATTTATCCTTCCTCTTCTATCCCAACTGTGAACGTGATGTGCTGGTGTATCGATTTCAGTTGTTGCAAAAGGTCTTGTAAATGCTGTCGTCTATGAGGTGAGTATTCGCGGACCGCTGTCTCAAGAGGTGCTTCAAGAGGTTAAGAGAGTGCCTTAGAAAGGTACCCTAGTAAATAGGGAAACCACACCGAAACTTTCCATGAAGTGCTCTTGGTCTAGACGGAAGTTTTGAATGACGAAACGCGCATAATTATGTATTGGTGTTGGCATTTACCAACTAGAGGGTGGAGTATTCCTGTCACGTGTTTTGCTTTCTCATACAATGGTGCACCCATGTCTGTTACGATTTGATTGAGTGGAAGCCAATCTATAAAGTCTTGTAAGTCCATCTGCTAGTGGATGAAGTCTTTTCACTGTCTTTCCTTTTAAAGTGTTCTGGAGTGAGTTAATTATCTTTCTCTTCACCGAGCGGGGTGGTGCAGTGGTTAGCACACTGGACTCGCATTCGGGAGGACGACTGTTCAAACCCGCGTCCGGCAGTACTGATTTAGGTTTACCGTGATTTCCGTAACTCGCTTCAGCCAACTGCCGGGATGGATCCCTTGAAAGGGCATGGCCGTTTCTTTCCCCATCCTTCCCTAATCCGATGGGACCGATGACATCGCTGCTTGGTCCCCTCCCCCAAATCAACCAACCAGCGAATCTTTCTCTTCACAAGGTTCGTTGGACTATTTTTTACTCTTCTGTAGATGTCATCCTATAATAGGTTGCACATTTTCTCTTTGAATACTTGATTCTGTAGTACAACTATAAAATTTCCATTGTCTGCTGGGAGGATGACTGTCTTATTATTCTTGGAGGTGTTTAAGGTCGTTGCTCTCCACCTTGGAAAGGTCTGGCTTCAGTGAAATGACCCTTGTGTGTTTGTGACATGTCTCAGCTGTATATTGTTCACTGCGTCTCGTGGAGAGCAATGGCAACCTGTTCTACCACGCAGATGAAACATGCCATTGGTAGTGTCGTCGGCGTCAGTGCGAGTACAGACAAGGCTGAGTCGTTCCCTTTCTTTCTGTGCGCAATTGATTAGATCTCCACTGTTCTTCTTGGATCAGCTTTGTCGAGGATAGTGCAGTTAGTGGATAGTGCAGCCGTTACGCACGTTAGGAAAGAAGCCCTTTTGAGTAAAAATAAGGGACTGTATTCTCCAACATAGTTAACTGTTAGGGGTAACTACTTTTCCATTGTCCTGACCGTTCCTTTAACTCACTCCAAAAAATAGAAATTGTCAAACTCCTTAAACTACATCTCAGTCTAGAAGATAAACGTCATCCTTTGCTTGCGATCAATTTTTTTCTAGTTGCAAGACAGCAGATCGGACGAATATGAGGGATGCAGCACGAACTCATAACAACTTCATGCGGTTTGGCAGCGATAACGCCAGGACACTGTGCTGTCACATTGTTGTGATGAAACAGTAATTTGCTTCATTACACGGGGTCATGTCTCCTCCAGGTTCATTGTGAAGCAGTCCAGTCTCACTTTGTTGTACACTCCACTGATTGTTTTCGCATTTTTCAAGGAGTCTATGAGTTTGAGGGCCTTCATACCCTCCCTCCCCCCCATGCTTTATTCCTCCCTCCCTGCTTCCCTCTCTCTCAGCTTTTCCAGTTGATAGAACTTGCTTTGTAGTTTCACCTGAATCAACTCGAAGTATCGAATGTTGCTCACTCTCAAAGGTGTCAGGTCTCCGTCGACGGTGACAATGTGAGGAGGAATATCCGTCGTAAAAGGTGTAATTGCTCCAAATAAAGCTTTAAAACGGAGAGCTGCACCCTCTTGCGGGCCACCACCAACAGTCGCAGAACCCAAAATGTAATGATTTAATCACATCTACTGGGCGCCAGAGCGATACCCATCAAAGTCGGATGTTCGACTACGTTTCAACTTGTTGAACAAATATCTGTTGACATTGATTACAAGGGGTCAAAATGAACAGGATCAGTTTTATATTTTCTTGTCATTCTCGGAAAAAAACTTTCTAGCGGAACTTACTTTAATTACTATACCTCTATCTTCGGCCAGTAAGACAGATAGGCTATGGTCATCACCGACACTGACTTCACTGATCGCCGCGTGACGGCGTGGAAAGCTGACGTCACACTGGCGATATACCATGAAGGAACACTCATTTCAGACCGTGCTGTGCATCGCTGACTACTGCCAATACTGTAGTTCATTCTGCCTGCTTGCGAATCAGAGCTCTCTGAAGTAACTCATTGGAATCGGGCAGTACTGTAGATCGTCTGAGAGAGTCTATAGTTTGACTATCTATCGCATTTACTTCTCCAGAGCACGAACTGATCTCGTGGACTATCAGTCTATTTCATGTTTTATAAGGAGTAGCAAATTAGGCACTGACTGGCACGAGGTGTAAAATAAATACCTATCGAATCCATATGACACGGTGTCGTTTTTCCTTTCTTTTTCTTTTTGGCGTTGTTTATCAGGTGACAACATACGATGTCAACGTTAACACGCTTCATAAATGACATCTAGCTTCAGTCGTGGACACCATTAAAGCATTTTGATAGTTTTGCTAAGATTGTACGGTCGGGAAATGGCGCACTCAGGACGAAAAACTCGCCACATGTTCGGGTTCGCAGTGTGATTCAACCTTATCTTGAGCCAATGAAGCTACAGAAAATCTGCAGTGAATACTCTGAATGCTATGGCTATCTCAGTGATTCATGTTTTATAAATCTCACTTGAAAAGTTCACAGTATTAAAGCACTTATAGTAACAATAACAGGTATTGCGCCAATTCAAAGATATATTTTCAGTGAAGAGCAATCTTTTAAATTAATGCAAGGACCGATGAGACTGGAAATGGTGACTACTGTGATGCAGCAGCAGGAGTATTTATCAGAACGATTCTGGTAACAGATTTTTACTGAATTAAAGCGCATTATGTGTGCGGAATTGTGCGTCATTTGCTAGATGAATAAACCTGGGGAAACTGATTGCTATGATTGTTGTTATTAGGACTGATTTAAAAGATTTAAAAGATGCTAACTGGATTTGTTCACATACAACTTCACCCGCTGACTTAATTTTGCATTTCAAATAATCATATGTCAAAGTGGAAATGAATAAATGAAGGAACAGTTAATATTCATTATCACACATAGATGATGTCAATTAGTTATTCACAAACTGTTGTTACAGTTTCATAATTAATATTTATTTTATAACGTGCTAGATTCTACGTCATTCACTGTAATGAAACATTGACAGCAACTGTATCATTGGGCCATAGAGTAAGAATGCCTGATTGTCCCGCACAAGTCATGGGAGGTAAATCAGCTAACAGGAGCGCATACTATCTAGATAAACAAACTCTCACTCTAAATGGTAACTCTGGAAAGAAATCAGGCACATCCCAGCCTTTACTTACAGAAAGGATAAGCACAGTTTTAGTTGATCTCATAAAATCTTAATTCTATCGGAATGAATTATTTTAAATAAGGTAGAGGAGAGAGATATGGCCAGGGTTCGGATCATCGCCTTGCTGGAATTAGAATTCATTCACAACTACCAGATGTTCCAAACTCATTACAAAGTGTGCTATAAACAGTGCATATATCCTTCTCTGTATTTTCATAGTCTTAACGTAAACGGACTAGCACATCCTCACCACATCTGAATTTTTATGCCACACTTCCACGTTTACGTTCATGTAGTCACAATAACTGTATGGACTTCCCTCAATAATCCTTCCAGGAAGAAATTAAAGAGATTAAATTCATTCTTCGGCTCGTAGAATGTCTACCAGATGTATGTTTTCTTACCCATTTGTTCCCTCTAAACTGGTCTTTTAGTGTTGCTGATCTAATTTACATGAATGGCTTACTTCTTGTTACCGTAAGGTAATAATTTGCAGCTTTGAGTAGACGAATATGTAAGTTGTGGTACTGAGAAGAGTCGCAATAATTTCAGAACACATAATAACTGGATGTCCCTCTCAAGTGAGCTATCGCATTCGACTCCGTCTATCTCCACTTACGAGGCAATTTTGATTTCATAGCGCCTTGATTTTGCTTTAAATTGTTGTGCAGCATCCTCGCAACTTTTCCAATCTTTTAAAGCAATTTTTTCACTATCGTGAAGGTGTAAAATGGCCTTTCTCTTTTCTGTTACAACTTCATTTATTTTTCGTCCTATTTCTGATGCTCTTCGTACAGTACCACTTACTGGAGCTCTATACATTTTGCAGATAATTCATGCTCTATGAGAATCTATCTGTCATGATATTTTTATCATCATACATGTATTTTTGTTCGGTTTCGAGTAGATAGGCACGGAAAAGAAACAGAAATAGAAATTATTTTCTTGAGTTTGTCATTGGTATGTTAACGTTATAACAGACATATTTGTAAAATCTGTGTTTTACGTTTACTAACAATGAACGTAACTTGGTGACCGACACAGACTACCTGTCAGGTTAAAACTGTGTGCCGGACCGAGACTCTAACTCGGGACCTTTGCCTTTCGCGGGCAAGTGCTCTACCAACTGAGGTACCCATGCGCGACTCACGCCCCGTCCTCACAGCTTTACTCCTGCCAGTACCTCGTCTCCTACCTTCGAATGGATACGATTGGACGTGAATTTGCGGCAGCATTGACGGAGGACGAAAAGACCTACAGCTACTTTAAACATAATGGAGCAACTGCCTATACAGCTGGCAGAACCTTGGAACACATTTGCACAGTCTTCACGCTATAATGGGTTGTTAGCAGAGATCAGTCTGGTCGCGGCCCTAGCTGGTCACCCACGTCATCTGATTTGCTATTGTGCGACTGCTTTTTTGTGGGGAGCCCTCAAGTCAACAACCCTCATAGTCTTCACCCAAACGCTGCAGAACATTTCAGACGAGACGGCAGCATTTCTAGCAGCCGAGCCTTGATTCGCCTTCAGGAACTTTCTGACGAGAGCCAAGAGATGAGTGGTGCTCATTTTCAACGTCTGCTATTGTCAGGTTAGCAATGTGTTTCCTTTCCCCTGCTGTGTTTCTTTTTACCCTGGGACTGTGTTCTCCGAGACGCTTTTGTTTGGCGCATCCTGTACAAAAGTCTTAGTTGGAGTGGCAACTATGCAGAGAAGTAGCATAAAGAGGTATCGAACTAGCCATGAAAAAAATTATTGCGTATTTGAGGAGAGCTTTTTCGAGCGTCGAGGTTATGTACGATTCTGTACTTACATTTTCCGTCCTGTTTCGTGTCCCTGGTTGGTGTCTCAATTGACTGCTATTTAGTGTATTGCTTTCATTCAGTTTTTCACAAATGTCTGCTCACTACTTCACCTCACATGCACTTCCACAGGATGTGGCGAAACGTGATCCGTGCAGACACTTCTGACAACACGCTCAGTGAGAGGTGTATGTTATTGTCGTTGCTCACTTGTCCATCGTTTGCCTTGTATTTTTTATGGCGCTGATTTTGAATGCTGTCAAAATAACGACGAAAATGAGCACTAAAATCGATGTTTAATAATACAGTTCAGTTAGCGATTTAATTTTAAGGTGAGCGCCCAAACGAAACGAAGCAAATTGCAAATATTGTATTTCTTAGGCCTACAGCAGTTAAATTATTACAAATGTGGTATTGTACTTTACAGAAATAAAAATCTGACCCACAGGAAATGGCACATTGGTGTTGAAATATGTCTGAGTAAATATAAAAATAAATTAATTGTGTTTGCATAAAGCTGATTTCCTAAACAACCCAGTTTTTAAATCGCAAACACGGACGAACGAAAAGGGGAACTTTAAACCTTAGTAAAATGAGTATCTCAAAGACAAGCTGTACAAAAAATTCAAGATTGCAACATTACAACTGCATACAACTTTCCTCAACATCAGGTTTAACAAAATCTGTCTAATTAATAACATAACCCCTGGTTTTGTAAAAGTCAATGTAAACAGCAAGTCACCTGCAGCACAAGTAACCAAAAGAAAAGCTGAAATTATTTGGTTAGAAGATGAAGTTCGTTTCCTATACGCAAAAAAAAAAACAGCAGCTTAATCTTTAGCTGCAAAAAACACACCTTGAATTAGCCAATCTCTTAGAAACACCAAACCATTTCGATAACATAGCTCAAGAAATCATGTCTTATACAGAAACACTAATGAACAAAAAGAGAGAAACAGCAAATAAAAAATTGAATCACCTCATGAGATCAGCCACAACAATAGATAAAGAAGACTGAGTAGAGACCCAACATCACTTCCATGGCGGACTTGTCAATGTAACTGACATAGAATTAAAAAAACAAGAAAACGAATTACTTGAAAAGGGGCCGAAATACAACATAAACACAAACCTCTCACACAAAATCATAGAAAACCTGATCACAGAAACAGAATGCGTAATAAAGCAAGAAGAAAAGTTGGAGAACCAAAATTTCATTTACAATTTGAACTTATAGCAGAAGAGATAAAACACATAATAAAGGAGAAAAAGACCAACATCATCTCAAGAACAAAAACTGCAGAGCAAAATATATCGATAAAACTAAACTAAAATCTGTAAAACACAATGAAATCATCCTCAGAGCAGACAAAGGGAATACACCTGTACTGATGAATGAGTCAGAGTTCATCAAGAAAACAGAAGTATCTATAAAACAGAATAACATCATCAAGTTAATCAATGATCCTACCATTAGATACCAAAGAATCATTCAAAAACACTTAAAAACCCTCAGTCGCCGTCATGGAAACTCAAGCCAAATACATGACACAAAATAATCCCAAATCACCCAACCTCAATAATTTACCAAAGATACATAAAAATAACTTTCCAATCAGGCCCATAATCAATTTCAAAAATGCACCATCTTTTCACGTAGCTAGACTCTTACATACATTACTACAGATATTATACATTTTCACAGTCGACAGTGACCTAAAAAATACCAGTGAACTGATAGAAATTACAAAAGATGTAAACATACCATCAACAGCAACCCTGGTATCTTTTGAGATCAAATCCATGTACACAAATGTGCCAGTAGAAGAAAAAAATCAGCATTGTTAAAGAAAAAGCTGCAGTGTCAAGGGGACATAACTAGTACACACATTGATGAAACAGAAGGCACACTAAAGATTATAACAGAACAGAAATACTTCAGTTTCAAGAAAGACTTCTATCTGCAAAATATAGCCTACCAGTGGGCTCACCCATCAGTGGTCTAGTTGCAAACATATTTCTAAACCTCATTGAAAACAAAATATTCAATGAAATCATAATCCAAAACAGTACAAGATTATATACTGGTCCTGATATGTAGATGATATCATTTGCTTGATTTATGAAACAGATACCCAAATAAAACAATTACACAGTGACATAAATGCAGTTCAGCCAAAAATAAAGTTCACCATTGAGACAGCAGAGGAAATTAAGATTAATTTCTTAGGCATTACTATATGTAGAATCAACAACAAACATAACTTTCGAATTTTCAGGAAACCTACAGCCACCAAATACAACCATTCACATCAACTCGAACCACCCACAAGCACACCAACTCTCAAGTTTCAGACACATGCTACACAGGTTCAGCAGAAGCCCACTGGACACACTCACCTACACACAGGAACTAAATAGAATACAGCAAATGGGTACAACACACAAGTGATATTCCCGGTGGGGTCAGGGATTTTCTCTGCCTCGTGATGACTGGGTGTTGTGTGATTTCCTTAGGTTAGTTAGGTTTAAGTAGTTCTAAGTTCTAGGGGACTGATGACCATAGATGTTAAGTCCCATAGTGCTCAGAGCCATTTGAACCATTTGAACCACAAATGATAAACAAACTGAACAACAAGATTAAAAAACAAATTAAAAGAGAACAAACCATCAAAAAATCACCAGCCACAACAGAGAACCAAGCTCCAGACAAACACAGGATACCAGGAACACCCTACAAAGAGTACAGCATGGCACAGACTAACATACAGTAACAAAAACGTACACAGGGTGGGAAAGATACTGAAGAAACAACGGCTACAAATATCATTCCGCACAAATAACACAGTGCAGAAGAACCCAAGATCTAAGAACACCTCTACAGACAAATTCTCCTAAGCGCGAATATATCAGCTAACCTGCAGTACATGCCAGTCGGTCTACATATGTCAAACATGCAGAAATTTCAAAATGAGGTACTCCGAACACTT
Organism: Schistocerca cancellata; assembly: GCF_023864275.1. Classification (NCBI taxonomy): domain Eukaryota; kingdom Metazoa; phylum Arthropoda; class Insecta; order Orthoptera; family Acrididae; genus Schistocerca; species Schistocerca cancellata. The sequence goes on along the minus strand of NC_064628.1, from coordinate 118,040,575 downwards.
GAGAGCCCTAAAAGTGATAGTACACAGTCCACTTTTGCAGACCATCTAATACAAGAAAACCACCACCCAAAAAACATGGAGACTGCTCTTAAGATCCTCAGAGAAAGCAACAGTCTCCATCAAAAACTCACAATAGAGGAGAACTACCACATACAAAAAGCAATAATACAGGGAAAGAGAGTCCTGAATGAAAATACAACACTGTGCAACAAAACACTGTTTGGAACACTCAGTGACCTGTATAAAGGTGACTCCCCACAAAAAAACATAATAGGAGAAAAAAGGAAACAAGAAGAAAAAACTTCTGATTGCTTGGTTCTCTCCCCACCCCTCTTTCCATCTATCTCTCTCTCTCTCTCTCTCTCTCTCTCTCTCTCTCTCTCTCTCTCACACACACACACACACACACACACACACGCGCGCGCGCGCGCGTACACACACACACACAACACACATTCAAAATCAGGGTCATAACAAACACAAGACCAACGATGAATAAGTGAGCAACGACAATAACATGACACCTCTCACTGAGTGTGTTGTCAGAAGTGTCCGCAAAGATCTCATTTAGCCACATTTTTTGTAAGTGCATGTGAGGTGAAGTAATGAGCGGAAATTTATGGAAACTAAGTGCATGAAATGCACTAAATAGCAGCTGATCGAGACACCAACGAGGGACACGAAACAGGACGGAAAATGTAAGTACATAAAAGTACATAACTTCTACCCTCGAAACAGCTCTCCACAAATATTCAATAGTTTTCTTCATGGCTAGTTTGCAGATGACATGCTGTCAAAAAACAACGAAAACAAGCACTAAACTCTATGTATAATAATACTGTTCAGTTAGCGATGTGATTTTAAGGTGAGTGTCCAAACAAAACGAAACAAATTGCAAATATTGTAATTTTAGGCCTACAGCAGTTAAATTATTACAGATTTAATACTGTACTTAATAGAAATAAGAATTTGACCCGCAGAAGATGTCACATTGGTTTCGAAATATGTCTGGATAAATACGGAAATAAACTAATTGTGTTAGCAAAAGGCTGATTTCCTAAACAACTCAGTTTTTAAATGGCAAACACGGAAGAACGAAAAGAAGAGCTTCAGACGTTAGTAAAATGAGTATTTTGATAGGTTAATGTGAATATCAACAGATTTTTATAAGTTACAATAATGTTCAAGTGAATCGTTCCAAAATACAACTTTTTGTTACTTGAGAGTAATTTTTTGTGGTTTTTCTCGTGTATGTTAGTGAAGACAATTGCGTTGATTTTTAGTATGGACCGTTTGTAACTTAAACTTTCAGCAGACGTAAGTGTTGTTTACATGCAGTCATTATTATCAGACACCCGAGATGATCTATGGGAGTAGGCGGCTGTAATTTCAGCCAAAAGTATCCTGAAGGTACAGGTATGGTTTGGTCAGTCTAGAAGGATCTGCTAGACTCGCCATCGAGCGCTAGGTGGCGATGAATATGAAATAGTCAAGTAATACAAAATTGGCAAGCAACAATGATTAAAACTTTCTGCAGAAATACTCAAACTTGTTTAACTATCAAAAAGTGGAAGAACGATTTCTGTTGTCCTAACCCACAATACTAATCTCCATTCTGAAGTCGAAGGCGTTGGTAAGAGGTCTTTCAGGAAATATGGTCAGAGATTTCATTTCATTTCTTCTCGCTTACAGGTTCAATTACTTTATATCTACCGAGTTGCTTTATTTTCAGTCATTACGCCCACTTATTAAGCGTCTCTGTAGTTTCTTTCGTCACTTTCAATGGCGCGCCTACTGTATTCACAACTGAGATGATTCCTGGTACCGAGCGAGGTGGCGCAGTGGTTAGCACACTGGACTCGCATTCGGGAGGACGACGGTTCAATCCCGTCTCCGGCCATCCTGATTTAGGTTTTCCGTGATTTCCCTAAATCGTTTCAGGCAAATGCTGGGATGGTTCCTTTGAAAGGGCACGGCCGATTTCCTTCCCAATCCTTCCCTAACCCGAGCTTGCGCTCCGTCTCTAATGACCTCGTTGTCGACGGGACGTTAAACACTAACCACCACCACCACATTCCTGGTTCATTTCAACACTAATGGTGTTTAGCGGTTAGCGTGACTGTGGTACCGGCGATGGCCAGTTTCAGTTCCACTGCAGCCACACTCGTATGAAGATGATATACTGTCATTCGCTGACATGGATTTCACTGTTTACGGTCTGGATGTGCGGGATAAGGTCAGTGTCATTTGTACATTGTCCTTGGATGGTAGCTACATTTTATGCTCGCTTTCTTTGTTGTAATATTGTAATCAGTTCACAGTTAGATGACTGCACATTTTTGAATCTTTATCTTCATATATGCATTAAGTATATGTTAATCTTCACGATTTGTAATGCTATTTTGCTATATGAGCTCCTAAGGCCACCCCACATAATACATACGCTAAAACAGAATAAACTAGGTTTAAATGAAATTGACTAACTTTATAGAAAAGCTAATTTAAATTCTGAAAATGTCATCAGCTTCTCTGCTCTCGTACCCCCCTGGGACCTCACCTTTGTCTAAAATTCCTTTTAATGTTCAAAGAGATACAGACAGTTTAGACTTACATGTTATTCTTCAGGTAAAAGCAGCTTTATCAAACGCACGAGTAACAAGGCACTAAGTGCCCAACAATTAACTTCAAAACGGTAATTCGTCTGATCAGTCGTGAAGTCCGAATCTGTATCTATCCTTCTCAAACGAATTTGAAATGGAATATCTCACCTTCCTTATTTTAGATAGAGAGTAACCAGTCACGCGTCTGTAGCTATCTGATTATATCCATCTTTCCACATGCAGCGACTTATATCCTTGTTGTTTACATAAATAAAATATATACGGTTTGGTGCCTACTAACAGACAACCTACTGGCGGAATTCTTCTCTGCTGTCGCTGACTCGAACATTAAGCTTGTAAGAAGAGTATTCTCTAAGTTCTAAATCCTTCCTTACTCAAATAGTTGTAAGATAAAATTATTCCAGATAACCCTTCATCTGAATTCACTGCCCTTAACAGATAGCTACACTACGTGGATATCTTCCCACTTAGTTCTCCCTGTTTACATCTACAGTCCTTTATAAAAAGACTATTGATAAATAAGTGAGTCTCTGCGAATAATTCTACGTGACTTGCTTCTCATCAGGTTTTGTCATTGGCTTGCATAGCATTCGTTAATTGACTTACGTGCTAACGGCACAGAAACAAAAAGGAACTTATCGAAGGATATACGAATGCAAATCAGTTTTCCCTTAAACACTAGGTAAGAAATTTTTGTTAATAATTAGCCTTACATCTCTACATCTATAAATAGCTACGTACATCTTTGCACAAAGTGTTATCACTTCACTTCCAGTTTATCAAAGGAAATTTTTCGGTATATCTTGATGTGGATGCAAGCCTTCTACATTTTGTAACGCTGGATAAGTCAGTAAGTATGCATCCCCTTGTGGAATATCATTCGTTATATTTAGCCCTGAGTATAACTTTGGATGGTTACAGCCCCATATCATTGTACTCTCCTTAGCTTTGCAAAGAACCACTTTTCTCTTTTAACCAGCCTTTTGCTTGAACGGGATTAAAGCTTGCCTGACTTTTTCCTCTGATGAAGTCTCAATTCTACATATCATGGGTCAGATATTTACTCACTAATTAGCCCCTTGTCCATAGAAAATTAATTCATTCTGTGTGCACTAAATGGGCGTGTGCGGTGTGCCTTAAATTTTTAAACACTTTCAGATATTGGTCCTAGTTTTTGGTACATCCGGTAAAGAGTTGCAATTGTGGTAAAGTTATTGTTGCGCTATGCTACGGTAGAAGTTTAAATTACCCGAAGAAACGTATCTCCAGTTTTTCTGCAAGCAAAATACTCTGAAATGTGATATAGAATTACGAAAGGTTCTATTAAACTTAACACAAACGAGATTTTCTGCAAAAGTATGAATTTATTTGTATGTAACTGCTCCATTAACAAGATTCTCGTTGTTTAAACGTGCTGGCTTTTGACCTTTTTGTCTTTCTCTCTCCAGTCCGTTTAATATTGAGTTATTTTCATGAAAAAGAAAGCATAAATGTTAACGTACATACAATAGCGACACATTAATTTTTCAAACCGCCTTAGAGACGGACGCCGTGTACCACGTGTTAAGCAAACGGAATATATACAGTCTTTTATGTTGTTCGTCCCATCTGATGTAATAAATAAACCTGAATTTTAAGAGAAATGAAGTTGAAGTTAATCTTTGAATAGGACTTCTATTAGGTGAGCAGGATCGATTGTCGCTAAAATAAATACTAATGAAGGATGATGAAAGCTAGATAACATCACATAGGATACTATTATATGACACATTCTAAATTTTATCTTTACTTAATTGTATTAAATCTTTCTCTTAATTCCCTTAATTATATCTTAGATAAGGATTAAGGAACTATGTAATGTAACTCCACAAATACTCTTCATTAACGGTTTATTGCACAAGATAGCTACATCAGCGTACCTGTTATTTGTTACTTCGCGATAGCCAGCGATAAGGATTGGCTCTAGTACGGAGGCCTGAAGTATCACTGCAGTCAAAATACTCTGGATTCGTCTGCTCCAAGCAGTGATCTCTGTTCTACATGATGTAGATCTCTGATCTAAGAGCACAGAAATTTCGAGTGCCTGCAGATTCTTCTCATCTACATAGTCCACTGCGTTGTAATTTGGCAAAAAACTTCCACCGATCTGCACCTGGTAAGGAATTCCTTACTAATTTCTGATATTGAACTTCATATTAATATGCGAAGAATAGGACGATGCCGAAGCAGACTCGAAAAGTATCTTCATCATTTTGGGTTCTCGTGAAATCTCTTGGAAGCCATGTTGTTAAAAAACAAGAAATGAGACACGAGGATCTCTGGCCGGCAGTTCGACAACAAGAGAGTATAGAGATCACTGGCTCGAAGCAGATATATACAGGACGACAATTATTGAACTGTATGAAAAAACGTAAATGATATACAAACTCCGGCCTGCACACACCTTTTCAACATGTAACCGTCATTACAGATATTCGGATTTAGATTGTAACATGTTCGATATCCTTCCATTCTTGGCGATAGTGTGGCGCAGACGAATAGTGAAAAATGGCTCTGAGCACTATGCGACTTAACTTCCGAGGTCATCAGTCGCCTAGAACTTAGAACTAATTAAACCTAACTAACTTAAGGACATCACACACATCCATGCCCGAGGCAGGATTCGAACCTGCGACCGTAGCAGTCGCTCGGTTCCAGACTGCAGCGCCTAGAACCGCACGGCCACTCCGGCCGGCTACGAATAGTGAAATTCTGCAGGACCCGCTCAAGTGTCAGAGCACTGATGCTGTCGATGACCTCCTGAATGGCTGCTTTCAACTCAGCAATGGTTTTGGGGTTATTGCTGTAAACCCCCCCAAAAAAAGGAGTCGCATGTGTTGAGATCCGGAGAATATGGCGGCCAACCGAGGCCCATGCTAGTGGCCTCTGGGTACCCCAGAGCCAGAATGTTGCCCCCAAAGTGCTCCTCCAGAAGATCAAACACTCTCTTACTTCGTTAAGGTCGAGCTCCATCTCACAGGAACCACATCTTGTCGACATCAGGGTTACTTTGGATAATGGTAATGAAATCATCTTCCAGAACCTACACGTGCCGTTCGGTAATCACCGTGCCATCAAGGAATATCGCACCAATTATTCCGTGAGTGGACATTGCACAACACACATTCACTCGTTGAGGGCGAAGAGACTTCTCGATCATGAAATGGGGATTCTCAGTCAGTTTTGCTTATTGACGAGCACATGCAAATGAAAGCGGGCCTCGTCGCTCATCCAAACGATATTCATATCAGAGTCCTGCTCATCAATTCTGCGGACAATAGTGTTAGCGAAACACAACCACTGTTCTATCCCACTGGGGCTTAGTGGTTGATGGGTCTGAATTTTGTATGGGGGGGGGGGGAGATGCAGGTCTCCAACAACTATTCGTCGCAGTGTCTCCTGATTGATTCCTACACGTTGTGCAGCTCTGATTTCCTGGGGCTGGTTTGAAACGCAGCGCGTGTCTTCTCGATGTTTTCAGGCATTTTCACCCTTTTTGGACGACCGATATTGCTAACACTGGTTCTCTCAAACTTGGGAATAAAATTCTTGATTGTAGCACTCTTGGACCTGTTGTCTTCAGCTTGAACTCGGTTTCAAAGTTCCTTCCAGCCGCTGTTGGGCTGTTATTGCTCGCATAGTAGGCCTTCACAAGCGCTATACGCTCAGTATTTTCAAAAAGGTTGGGAAACAATAGGATATTGCCTCACTAAAAGAGAATTTGTTTCGTAGAGATTTGGAAAAACCGTAGGACTTTTTCTCCTTGACGGGAAGTTGCACCTTCGGACTCGTCCAACATTTTATAATACAACACTTTTCTCAGTACCGTACTACTCCATAGTTTCGGGTTAAATTCATGATTTAATTGCAGTACACTACTTCTCCAGTCCGCAGCTCATGGTCTAGTGGTTAGCGTTGCTACCTCTGGATCACGGAGTCCCGGGTTAGATTTCTGGCGGGGTTGGGGAATTTCTCTGCTCGGGGGCTGGGTGTTTATGTTGTCCTCATCATGTCATCATTATTCGTGACAGTGGCTAAATCAGACCGTGTAAAAAATTTGATTGTGTAAAAACTGAGACTTCGTACGATCGCTGATGACCGCGCAGTTTAGCACCCCAGCATCATCACTACTTTGATTCTCTTTTCTGTAAAACAAGGTTTCAGCAAAGCCAAAATCGCTTAAGACTTTAGTTCTTATAGAATGAAATTTTCACTCTACAGCGGAGTGTGCGCTGATATGAAATTTCCTGGCAGATTAAAACTGTGTGCCGGACCGAGACTCGAACTCGGGACCTTTGTCTTTCGCGGGCAAGTGCTCTACCAGCTGAGCTACCTAACTCACGCCCCACCCTCACAGCTTTACTTCTGCCAGTACCTCGTCTTCTACCTTCCAAACTTTACAGAAGCTCTCCTCCGAACCTTGCAGAAGTAGCACTCCTGAAAGAAAGGATATTGCGGAGACATGGCTTAGCACAGCCTGTGGGATGTTTCTAGAATGAAATTTTCACTGTACAGTGGAGTGTGCGCTGATATGAAACTTCCTGGTAGTTTTTTTTTTTTAGTTTTTATAATACAGATAAAGAACCACGATCCTAAAGAACATTAACCAATGAGGTATGTGACATACTGTGGTTAAAATCCTGTTATCAGTGGAAATATGTTTCACAAAATGTTTCTACAGTTATAACTACATCGCAAATTGAAGTTGGGTGATGGATGCTTGCCTTCACCTAGCAGAGCTATCCCTGCGATATCACTACAGTGCTGTTCCCGTATAACAATCTTATATTGAAGCCTAACCCTTTCTAGGGACGCTTTGTTATGTTTTTTTATTCTGCGCTTGGCTTTTAGAATTATAGTTAACCATTACAGACATTTATACGTACGTATCGTAAGATTCCAGCCAGTTCATTACTGCAGATGTTTCTCCAGGTACCCATGAATTTTATTTCTCGTCAGTGGTGCAAAATGTAGTCTAGTATTTGTTCCTATTATGCACAGTCACACTGGATATCATCAGTCATTCCCCATTTATGTACTCTTACTTTGATCACAGTGTGACCAGTTCTGGCACGTTTAAGGGAGCTGCATAGTTTTCTTGGAAACTTCTCATGAAAACAGAAGGACGTTCACTGATTTCTCTAATTTAATCTTAGCTCATAGCTTTCTCAGGCGAGTTGGCCATTGTTTGCCCACAGTAATTATCAAGATTTCAGTCAGGTTCACGATAAAATGTCGCATAAATTGGTCAATCTCTGGATCTTTTGAGTTTCAGCCATTCATATGTAACTATTTGCAGCCGGGTTTAAATGTATAATTTTTCCAGCATATCGGGGGTACATTGAAGTCACCACCGACTATAATTTTGTGAGTGCGGTACCTATTTGAAATGTGACTCAAGTTTTCTTTGAACTGTTCAGCGACTATATCTTCAGGGTCGGAGGTTCGGTAAAACGATCCAGTTAATAGTTTAGTCCGATTGTCAAGTATAACATCTATCCACCCTATTTCGCAGGAACTATCTACTTCAATTTCGGTACAAGGTAAACTACTTATCACAGCAATAATAAATACTCCACCACCAGGTGTATTTAATCTATCCTTTGTGAACACTGTTATGTCGTTTGAAAAAAATTCAGCTGATCTTATTTCCGGCTTTAGCCAGCTTTCCGTATCAAACTTCAGTGGTTTCTATAAGGGCTTGGAGCTCTGGTTCTTTCCCAACACAGCTACAACAATTTACAACTACAACCGATTGTTTCTACAACTACCTTACTGTGTTTTACCTGCTCCCTTTTAGACGGACGTCCTATCTATGGTTTCCTGAGACCCTCTAACCTAAAAAACCGCCCAGTCCCATCCACACACAGCCCCCGCTACCCTTGTAACCGCTTCTTGTGTGTAGTGGACTCCTGACCTATTCAGCGGAACCCGGAAACCCACCATCCGATGGCGCAAGCCACGGAATCTGCAGCCTACACGGTCACAGAACCGCCTGAGCCTCTGATTCAGACGCTCCACTCGGCTCTGCACCAAAGAACCACAGTCGGTTCTATCGACGATGCTGCAGATGGTGAACTCCGCCTTAATTTAGCAAGCAAGACTGGCAGTCTTTACCATTTCCGCTAGCCGCCCGAAACCAGATAGAATCTCCTCCGATCCAAAGCGACACACTTCATTGGAACCGACGTGAGCCACCAATAGTAAGGACCTCAACTCTGTTGCGCTAGGTGGCTGGATGGGCACCTGTCATACCAACATTTGCATACGTGACTTCACGCCTCAGCAATTCGAGGAAGGAAACGTATCATCACAACCTATACAGAAGGACATGACAGCTGGCTCGTTCCACCTCACTGCACATAAGGAGAAAGAAGAGAGCATCAGGTCACTGCAGGTCTCAGGCAGGTGTGGTGGTCTATTCCTAAACGATGAGTAGGTGGAGGGAACGAGGAAGGGGCAAAAACGAGTGAGCAGCGAAGTAGGGGAATGGAGAGTGAGTTGATAATGAGATGGTGGAAAAAGGGATGAGGAGGATGAGGTGACAGAATGGAAGCGGGAGACAAAAAGAAAAGAGAGAGAGAGAGAGAGAGAGAGAGAGACAGACAGAGACAGAGATATTGACGCAGTGAGGGGTGGAAAAGGAAAGATTCCTTTTTGCATTATGTGATTTTTCGATTAATTAACATAGTCAAATGGAACTATGTGGTTCCAGATAAGATTTCAAATCTCAAATATTTATGATCTATATCAACTGAAGCAAAGAATGAACTTTTGTACCAAGGCCAGTTCGAATACCAGCCTTGGTACAAATTTTCATTCCTCGCTTCAGTCTGTATGTACACATTTTATGTAGTGTCTGGTTTCCAGCATTTATGGGGTCATGAAATAACTGTTAGTGACTGATGATGCTTTTTGCGTGAAAAAGTTTCTAAAAATGGAGAAAGTGTCTATATTTACTGATTTTTATGATGTTCATATCTTTTCACATTTTAGTTGACCTATAGTATTCTTATTTAAGGTGGAGTGCAAATGTTGAGCGATCTGCCCTGTATCTCCATGTCTTGATGTGCTCTTCATATTTTGCATCAAATGTCCTCCTAATCACCTCACAGTCCATGCAGCTGAGGAGATAGATACCAAATTGTTGTTAATCGTAAGCTTTGGGTTTTTATTTTTGGATCTGTTTTTGCACTGAATTTCTTTTTCTGTAGGTAATGTTTATGCCATGTTTTTTGAATATGTTACCTAATTTGAATTTGTATGTCAGATATTTGTGGTGGGTCATTTTATGCAATTTTCTTATGATTGTGCTGCTTGTTTGAGTTGGTGTAATTTGGATTGTTTGTGTCACCATTTGTGTCTTTATTTTCCTGTTAAGTTCTTCTACTAATGATATTATGTATCCTTCCCTTTGTGCAAACTTTGTAACTCAGAAGAGTTCAGAAAAATCGTACTAAGTCTGTGTAGCAAGTATCTGATGGCAGTTTGTTACTCTGTGAGTGGTTTTACGTCGCATTTGTAATTGTGCCTTTTGCTGGGAGTTTTCTTTACATGTCAAAGGTGTGGTTTTTACTGTCTTTTCTGATGGTTATATCCAGATTTTTTTTTTTTTTTTGTTTTGCTCCTCCAATATATGTTCCTGTGTATGTTCGGAAGTCGTTCAGTAATTTTTGTATTCTGTTCTGCTGTTCACCTACCTTGCAGGTTACAGATATAGTGGAAAATGAACAGTACGAAACGAAGGGCCTTATGTGAGTGAAAATCGAACATGAAGTACCGTAAGTGAGATCTACATATTTTGTAACGAACTGTATTTCGATCTAGAATACAAGTGAATTTGTAAATGTCGTTCATTGCAGACCAGTGATAACGTTTTATTTCAATAACATCGTTTGTTGATGAAAATAACAGTTTTTGGAAGTTGCAAAGACGATTTCAAAATACCTACAGTAACATCTAGATTTACATATGTCATAGGGTCCTTATGGCCTCTCATGTTCCTAAATTTCTCTGGAATCCAACCTGATTTGACTGAACGTCAGCTTCTATCTGTTTTCCTGTATTTCTGAAAATAAATCGTCCCAGTATTTTGTAACCACTACTTATTAAACTGAAGTTACCATAATATTCACACCTGTCATGACCTATCTCGTTTGGAACAGGAATACTTACATTCTTCCTCATAGGTCGTGGTTTTTCGGCTGTCTTATATGTTTCGCATACAAGATGGAATTCTTTTGTCATGACTAAGGTATAAAGAACGAAGAAAAAGTTTTAATTTCCCATAATAACATAACTCTCTAGTGGGCTTTTAGCGGAAAGTCTGATGTTTATTGTTGGTCTTATCAGTAACAGTGAGACATGGGCACTGAATGCTCATACCGTTGAAAAATTAGTAATTGTCCAACGCTAGTTTAATAAACCCGTTTAGCGAACAACTAGAAGGGAGTGGGATCCATATAAATGAACAGGGTAAAAGCACGAGTTCATAAAGTCGAGGAACCTGCTACTGACCCTGAATAGTTGCAGGTTGGACCTAGGAATTCATCGAACGAACAGGGATGCAGGTATCTGTCGCGGTAGCTTCGCACCCTTTGGCTCTGCGCCACATGTCGGGAGGTAAAAGAGAGCCCCGAGTCCGCCAGGGCGTGAAAATTCCCGCTGACAAGCCGACCCGCCAGAGCGCGCCCTGCAGGGGCCAGCTTCCAACTCCGTCGCAGCGGAATTCTCGCCTTGCACCGCCACAATAGGTGCAAGTGAGGCGAACGTGACACGCCTCGGGAACATGAGCTGCGGGCCCTTTGTCAGCTTATTATATTAAAGTAGTCACAAAGTGCTATTCATGCCCCTGAAGGGTTGTATGAAGGGGAAGGTGGGCACTGTAGTTGTGACATAGTTGCAGGGATGTGTTAGTCATCTGCAGAATACACCTGACCCGTATGGAAAAACGCAGTTCATATCTGGTGGAGTGAGGCTATTCCACATGAAATACTACGATAGATACAAATGCGTTCAGCAACACATCATCATCCTCACTTTGTCCGCCCCCGGTAGCTGAGTGGTCAGCGTGACAAAATGTCAATCCTAAGGCTCCGGATTCGATTCCCGGCTGGGTCGGAGATTTTCTCCGCTCTTCAGCAAACACATCATCCTCACTTTGTCTGCCCCCGGTAGCTGAGTGGTCAGGGCGACAGAATGTCAATCCTACGGCTCCGGGTTCGATTCCCGGCTCGGTCGGAGGTTTTCTCCGCTCAGGGTCTGGGTGTTGTGTTGTCCTAATCGTGACGCGCAAGTCGCCGAAGAGGCGTCAGATCGAAAGACTTGCACCCGGCGAACGGTCAACCCGACGGGAGGACCTAGTCACACGACATTTACATTTTTTTATCCTCACTTTGAGGGATTAGACCTGCAGCTCATTGGCGTGTATTCAATACGCACAAGGTAAGCACTGCTTACCCAGTAACTGGAAGCAAAGACGAAACTAATGGAAACACTAACGTTTAATAGTTGTTGTTGTTGTGGTCTTCAGTCCTGAGACTGGTTTGATGCAGCTCTCCATGCTACTCTATCCTGTGCAAGCTTCTTCATCTCCCAGTACCTACTCCAACCTACATCCTTCTGAATCTGCTTAGTGTATTCATCTCTTGGTCTCCCCCTACGATTTTTACCCTCCACGCTGCCCTTCAATACTAAATTGGTGATCCCTTGATGCCTCAGAACATGTCCTACCAACCGATCCCTCCTTCCGGTCAAGTTGTGCCACAAACTTCTCTTCTCCCCAATCCTGTTCAATACTTCCTCATTAGTTATGTGATCTACCCATCTAATCTTCAGCATTCTTCTGTAGCACCACATTTCGAAAGCTTCTATTCTCTTCTTGTCCAAACTATTTACCGTCCATTTTTCACTTCCATACATGGCTACACTCCACACAAAAACTTTCAGAAATGACTTCCTGACACTTAAATCTATACTCGATGTTAACAAATTTCTCTTCTTCAGAAACGCTTTCCTTGCCATTGCCAGTCTACATTTTATATCCTCTCTACTTCGACCATCATCAGTTATTTTGCTCCCCAAATAGCAAAACTCCTTTACTACTTTAAGTGTCTCATTTCCTAATCTAATACCCTCAACATCACCCGACTTAATTCGACTACATTCCATTATTCTCGTTTTGCTTTTGTTTATGTTCATCTTATATCCTCCCTTCAAGACACCATCCATTCCGTTCAACTGCTCTTCCAAGTCCTTTGCTGTCTCTGACAGAATTACAATGTCATCGGCGAACCTCAAAGTTTTTATTTCTTCTCCGTGGATTTTAATACCTACTTCGAATTTTTCTTTTGTTTCCTTTACTGCTTGCTCAATATACAGATTGAATAACATCGGGGAGAGGCTACAACCCTGTCTTACTCCCTTCCCAACCACTGCTTCCCTTTCATGTCCCTCGACTCTTATAACTGCCATCTGGTTTCTGTACAAATTGTAAATAGCCTTTCGCTCCCTATATTTTACCCCTGCCACCTTCAGAATTTGAAAGAGACTATTCCAGTCAACATTGTCAAAAGCTTTCTCTAAGTCTATAAATGCTAGAAACGTAGGTTTGGCTTTCCTTAATCTTTCTTCTAAGATAAATCGTAAGGTCAGTATTGCCTCACGTGTTCCAGTATTTCTACGGAATCCAAACTGATCTTCCCCGAGGTCGGCTTCTACTAGTTTTTCCATTCGTCTGTAAAGAATTCGTGTTAGTATATTGCATCTGTGGCTTATTAAACTGATTGTTCGGTAATTTTCACATCTGTCAACACCTGCTTTCTTTGGGATTGGAATTATTATATTCTTCTTTAAGTCTGTGGGTATTTTGCCTGTTTCATACATCTTGCTCACCAGATGGTAGAGTTTTGTCAGGACTGGCTCTCCCAAGGCCGTCAATAGTAGCAATCCTTATATCGTTTGTCAAACAGGGTGTTCTACACTGCTTGCACTTGTTACGGAACAGCTGACACATGGTTAGGAATAACAGTCAGTTGCTACGGAACAATAGGCAGTTTGCTACAAAACACCAGAACAATGTTAGTAGAAGGACCTTTAGAAGGCAGATCGGTGTTAACTGCGGCGAAGCCTGTGCACGAATGTTATGTGTGCATTTGACAGTTCACGCAGTGCGGTGTTGGACGGAGGTTGTTGCGGCACAGAACAGTCCGACATTCCGTGCGGTAAGGCAGCACGTCTGTAAGTCATCATTTGAGCGTTTACGGTGGTGGACGAGCGGCTGGACGGTCGGTCGTCACAGTAATCATATGTTCAAAAGTGTCATCTCGACAATTAAAAAGGCCATCGAAGGCGGAAATGTTGTGAGAAAGCATGCCGGTTGCCGTAAACGGGCCATAACACCGTAACGGATCGGTAGATTAGATTAGATTAGATTAGATTAATACTAGTTCCATGGATCATGAATACGATATTTCGTAATGATGTGGAACGAGTCAAATTTTCCAAAACATGAGATAATTAAATTAATTTAACAACATACTTAAGTTAATATAACAACTTTTTCATTTTTTCTGTTTTTTATTTTTATTTTTTTATTTTTTTATTAATATATTTTTTTTAAATTTATATCTAAAAATTCCTCTATGGAGTAGAAGGAGTTGTCATTCAGAAATTCTTTTAATTTCTTCTTAAATACTTGTTGGTTATCTGTCAGACTTTTGATACTATTTGGTAAGTGACCAAAGACTTTAGTGCCAGTATAATTCACCCCTTTCTGTGCCAAAGTTAGATTTAATCTTGAATAGTGAAGATCATCCTTTCTCCTAGTATTGTAATTATGCACACTGCTATTACTTTTGAACTGGGTTTGGTTGTTAATAACAAATTTCATAAGAGAGTATATATACTGAGAAGCTACTGTGAATATCCCTAGATCCTTAAATAAATGTCTGCAGGATGATCTTGGGTGGACTCCAGCTATTATTCTGATTACACGCTTTTGTGCAATAAATATTTTATTCCTCAGTGATGAACTACCCCAAAATATGATGCCATACGAAAGCAACGAGTGAAAATAGGCGTAGTAAGCTAATTTACTAAGATGTTTATCACCAAAATTTGCAATGACACTTATTGCATAAGTAGCTGCGTACGTGTAGTGCCGAAAAGTAACAGACATCTCACTCCCAGGCAGATCTCTGCAGACCTTGCAGTCGCACCCCGGTACACGTGTCTCTGCCAGAGCGATTTCGCGATAACTGAATCAGGCTTGTCTGTGTGCTCGAAGCCCTGTTTAATCCCACTTCAATCACGCCGTTGTCGAGAAAGGGTTCTTTGGTGTAAGGAGCAAGTTGGTTATGGTCAGCAACAGTGGTGCAGAGTGATGTTCTCCAACGAATCCCGCCTTACTGTGACAAGGTGATTCTGGACACCTACACTCCTGGAAATTGAAAGAAGAACACCGTGAATTCATTGTCCCAGGAAGGGAAAACTTTATTGACACATTCCTGGGGTCAGATACATCACATGATCACACTGACAGAACCACAGGCACATAGACACAGGCAACACAGCATGCACAATGTCGGCACTAGTACAGTGTATATCCACCTTTCGCAGCAATGCAGGCTGCTATTCTCCCATGGAGACGATCGTAGAGATGCTGGATGTAGTCCTGTGGAACGGCTTGCCATGCCATTTCCACCTGGCGCCTCAGTTGGACCAGCGTTCGTGCTGGACGTGCAGACCGCGTGAGACGACGCTTCATCCAGTCCCAAACATGCTCAATGGGGGACAGATCCGGAGATCTTGCTGGCCAGGGTAGTTGACTTACACCTTCTAGAGCACGCTGGGTGGCACGGGATACATGCGGACGTGCATTGTCCTGTTGGAACAGCAAGTTCCCTTGCCGGTCTAGGAATGGTAGAACGATGGGTTCGATGACAGTTTGGATGTACCGTGCACTATTCAGTGTCCCCTCGACGATCACCAGTGGTGTACGGCCAGTGTAGGAGATCGCTCCCCACACCATGATGCCGGGTGTTGGCCCTGTGTGCCTCGGTCGTATGCAGTCCTGATTGTGGCGCTCACCTGCACGACGCCAAACACGCATACGACCATCATTGGCACCAAGGCAGAAGCGACTCTCATCGCTGAAGACGACACGTCTCCATTCGTCCCTCCATTCACGCCTGTCGCGACACCACTGGAGGCGGGCTGCACGATGTTGGGGCGTGAGCGGAAGACGGCCTAACGGTATGCGGGACCGTAGCCCAGCTTCATGGAGACGGTTGCGAATGGTCCTCGCCGATACCCCAGGAGCAACAGTGTCCCTAATTTGCTGGGAAGTGGCGGTGCGGTCCCCTACGGCACTGCGTAGGATCCTACGGTCTTGGCGTGCATCCGTGCGTCGCTGCGGTCCGGTCCCAGGTCGACGGGCACGTGCACCTTCCGCCGACCACTGGCGACAACATCGATGTTCTGTGGAGACCTCACGCCCCACGTGTTGAGCAATTCGGCGGTACGTCCACCCGGCCTCCCGCATGCCCATTATACGCCCTCGCTCAAAGTCCGTCAACTGCACATACGGTTCACGTCCACGCTGTCGCGGCATGCTACCAGTGTTAAAGACTGCGATGGAGCTCCGTATGCCACGGCAAACTGGCTGACACTGACGGCGGCGGTGCACAAATGCTGCGCAGCTAGCGCCATTCGACGGCCAACACCGCGGTTCCTGGTGTGTCCGCTGTGCCGTGCGTGTGATCATTGCTTGTACAGCCCTCTCGCAGTGTCCGGAGCAAGTATGGTGGGTCTGACACACCGGTGTCAATGTGTTCTTTTTTCCATTTCCAGGAGTGTATTAGTGTAGATTGAGATTGGGGGAGGGGGGGGGGACGTTACACACCACAGAATCGCCACGACCGTCGTCAGTATGGTCTAGGCGTTATGGTGTACCCAGACGTTATGCACAATGGCCGAACACCACTGCATACCTTCTAGCGAGGTACCATTGCAGCACAATGGTGTTACAGGGAGATTATTCTGAATCGTGTCCGTCTGTTCAGGGATGCGGCAGGCCCCGGCTTTCTCTTTATGGACGACAGTTCTCGGCCACACGAGACCACTGAGGTGCCGGACACGCTCTAAAGTGAATATTTTGAACGTATGGAATGGCCTGCTTACTTCCCGGACATAAACCCTACAGCGCATGCTCTTGGCAGACATGTTTCTCAACGAACACCTTCCATTTTTCGTTATAAATACACCACTCCATCTCTATTAGGTATGTTCTGTGTTTACTAACGATCATCATTGTTTGTGATTATTCCTGTCCAACAATGCCTCTGTTCCTTAGCAACTGACTACCCATCACGCAGTGTACAGTTCTAGGGACCCGGTCGGGCATAGCACGGGTAGCGTTAAATACACTACTGGCCATTAAAATTGCTACACCGCGAAGGTGACGTTTGCAAGACAATAACCATCTGCACGAACAATTTGACGACGTTTTCAGCAGCATAGACTATCAGCTCGGAGACCATGGCTGGGGTTACCCTTGACGCTGCATCACAGACAGGAGCGCCTGTGATGGTGTACTCAACGACGAACCTGGGAGCACGAGTGGCAAAACGTCATTTTTTCTTATGAATCCAGGTTCTGTTTACAGCATCATGATGGTCGCATCCGTGTATGCGACATTGCGGTGAACGTACATTGGAAGCGTGTATTCGTCATCGCCATACTGGCGTATCACCCGGCGTGATGGTATGGGGTGCCATTGGTTACACGTCTCGGTCACCTCCCGTTCGCATTGACGGCACTTTGAACAGTGGACGTTACATTTCAGATGTGTTACGACCTGTGGATCTACCCTTCATTCGATCCCTGCGAAACCCTACATTTCAGCAGGATAATGCACGACACCATGTTGCAGGTCCTGTACGGGCCTTTCTGGATACAGAAAATGTTCGACTGCTGCCCTGGCCAGCACATTCTCCAGATTTCTCACCAATTGAAAACGTCTGATCAATGGTGGCTGAGCAACTGACTCGTCACAATACGCCAGTCACTACTCTTAATGAACTATGGTACCGTTTTGAAGCTGCTTGGGCAGCTGTACCTGTACACGCCGTCCAAGTTCTGTTTGACTCAACGCCCTGGCGTATGAAGGCCGTTATTACGGTCAGAGGTGGTTGTACTGGGTACTGATTTCTCAGGATCTATGCACCCAAATCACATGTCAGTTCTAGTATAATATATTTGTCCAATGAATACCCGTTTATCATCTGCATTTCTTCTTGGCGTAGCAGTTTTAGTGGCCAGTAGTATACCTACGACCAGACGACTTGATTGGCGTAATTTTGTTTGGGGCATAGAATAAAATTCAGTGGACGTTACGTACGTGAATTCATCACTTTCATGTAACTTTCACGAAGTAAGCAGCGCACGTCAGGAATGCTATCTGGGGAATGAGTGTTACGAGTTCCTTATTGAACTGGCGTTTGGAATGACGCCTCATGGTAATGATGACAGCACATTCCGAGCAAGTAACAAGATTACAACCAATGTAAATGTATGCGAATCATGTGTGTGTGTGTGTGTGTGTGTGTGTGTGTGTGTGTGTGTGTGTGTGTGTGTGTGTGAGAGAGTGTTTTATTATGTATCCCAGCCTGCCTGACGTGGAACAGATAATAGAAAAAATAAGAGAAAACACGCATTATATACATGCCGTGTTACATTACTGCTCTTGTGAAGCCCAGTATGCACAGCTATGCATTGTTGAGACTCGTTACCACAACACTTTTTCGCGGACTTATGGCAAACGTCTTTGAAGTGCCACGAAAAGAGTCGTGACCACATCTAGGTTTCATTCAGAAATGCGGCATAGCTGAAAGTCGACTGATCTGCTTCGCTGCTGAAAGAATAAATTGTATGTAAACAAAGTACAGTTGCTGAAGTACTTTTTCGCAAAACGTTTCACTTGAAACATAACAAATGAAGCACAAAATATTTTCGATTCACGTGGAATTTCGCTAAGCAGTTGTTCAATGTTTGCAGGGAAACTATTGGCTAAAAATGTTTGTGTATTTGAAACTGCAAGTCTCACATCACGATATGATAATAAAGTGGTTATCTTTTGTTACTGGACATACTTATTACGATACTTCGAAGCTGAGTAAATCATCACCCGTTGGTCGAAGAATCTGCGGTGAGTTACGAGTGCAAATTGCAACTGGTTATCCGAGGGAAGCAGAAATTGGCAGTCTGGAATTGTGATCAAATTTCTAAATGTGTCCCTGAACCACGAGTAGAAATGTTACGAAATCTTTTGTATTCATCCGCAAGATATTTCTGAATACCAATCAAGAACGTCGTGTCCACATCTTTATAATCGTTAAAAGACCTACATCTGTTTATCACCAGTGGAGATTCGTTTACCATTCTACGGTATAATTTGAAATTGTAAAAGTGAGTCATATCTTTCGCATCACCAGGCAGAGAGTCGTGCTCACATCGATGTTTAACTCAAGGATAATACAAAGTAAAGCTGCATCCCATGCTCTGTTTTACTCTATGAATAAACAATCGAAAAGCACTAGATTTCAACTCTCATATTTTTTCGCTAGGCAGTTGTTCTGGAACGAGTGCAGTCAACTGGATGTCACTTGGGCGACTTGCATTTCTCTAATAAGTTATCAAATGGTCTTTCAAACGCAGAAACGAACACAGAAACACAGGTTGTTCGGATTATAACTAATGAGTAAGAAATGCAATTACAATCAAAGAATTGAACCGGTTAACAGCTAAATCTAACCACTAGGTCCCTCTTAGTCTTAGTAAAATTGTTCCGGCTGTATTTACGACAGGAACTGATTAATTACAACATTAATGATCGGGGACAAACCAGAAAGAAAAGGCAATATAATAGCGGGACAAATTTTGAAACGACAGCTGGTATTTTAGTAGAATACTACAGCCTATACTAACGACCAAAGAGCCGACAGAGTAAAGCTCCGAGGGTCGGGTACAAACCAGAAAATAATGAGGAGGGAAGGTAGACAGTGATACAAATCACCTCGAGGATTATAGAATGTTATTCCCATTTATCAGCAAGCAGTTCCATGGATCCACGGTGCGTTGCAGCTGTTACTGAGTGGTGGCGATGACAGCCAGGTAGAAGAGGGCAGCCAGGCCACGAGCCGTCGTCTGACACGAATGTTGCAGCCAACCGACGGGATGACGGCCTGCTGCTTGTAGTCGACGCTGACCCCGGTGATATGCTACCGTATCTTCGGTCTGCGCAGACCCTCCTTGCACAGCTCGTGGTTTCGGCCGCTCGGACCTCGTGACCACCTCTTGTTTCGACGCTACCGCCAATCCCCCAACTTCGTGCCTCTCTCTAGGGCCAGCGAATCCCGTATATATATCGGCAAGCAAAGACCTTGTAAGGACACAACCCACAGATATCATGTCTTCCTCATAGATATTGGCAATGGGGCCGCAGGAGGGATAGTCGATACTAAACCTGAGCCAGTGGCGCCAGACAGAACAGTCTACAGACAAGTCAACAGTAATTCAATGGCGCCAAGGCTCAAATCTTACCTCTATTTTTCTCACAATTCCAAACTTTCTGCACTTTTTGACGTAGTCGAGTGCTTTTTACAGGTCAACAAATCAAATGAACGGGTTGTAACCTCTCCCTCACTTATCGATCTTAACGACAGTGAAAAATTAAGCCGCATGTACCTAATGGAAATTTGGGAAAAGCAATCGTCACCGAAGTTATTTTGTCGGTAAAGAGGGAGGAAAGGTTACATCTAAATGAAAGGAAAAATGCCAATGAAACTGGTGGAAATTAACTTTGAAAAGGGGTAAAGTTAATACAGAAAGTAAATGTGCGGCTGCTACGTTAACAATTAACTAGCGGTAATTAGATATTTGAGATTTGGGAAAAATTACGGTCGCCAGTCCTAAGGACAATTACTTTAGTAACTGAAAAAGAAAGGTTATTACACATATAATTAGCACTAGAAGCGTGGCAACTGAAGGTTGACACGTGTAGTGTGAAAACTGAAAGTTTGTCAGAAGGAATAAATTTCGCTACACTCTGACTTAATTTAGCAAAAGAATTAATAAAACCGGAAAATCGAAAGTTAATTTAGTGACTGAAGTTAATAGTGAGCTTTCTTTCTGAAGCACATCGAAATTCAGTAAAATACGGTTAGTCTTGGACCACCTCAACAATCATTTCAAAAGCTACTTGAATTTACGCAATTTAGAAATAAGAGATTTAACTTTGATCTTGAATTAAATGATTCTGAACAATTAACAATAGCACAATTTAGTACGTACCAAGCTGAGCTACAGTCACAGGTAAGCTAAAATACGGTAACAAAACTCGCGCTCTTAATTTGTGACTGTGTAATCTAAATATTGTAGCCAGCTTAGAATACCTTAACTGAACTTTGAAATTAAAGCAGTGAAATCGAATGATACTGGCTTCTGAATTTCAACGACACTCGGGTTCATTCCGGAAAAGGAAGGGACCCTGCTTGGTAATGCAATTGGGACAATGAGCAACAAATTCATGCTACGTTGCTGTCATTTAGTTATGAAAATGGAACAGTTTGAAAAGCTGAGGTCTGCCATACAGTTCTAAAACTTTACGTGCTTCCAGTCTTCTTTCTTGCTTGATTGAAGGTTTGAAGCCGTCGATCGAGGAGGTGGCGACAGTCACTCATTGTCGGCCGTCGCTGTTGCAGAAGCTGGATGTTGGCGCGCCTTCTTCTCGACACGGTCACCAGGCGAAACGGGCTCTTGATGTGCGCCAGCTAATGCTTCCCGTCCGCGACACCGTGTCAGAAACTATGATAGCAAGTCGAGCGCAATTACATGCTGCCAAACCCCGAAAGCGCGGCAACTCCCGACAGCGTCACACAACACACCTGCTCCACTCGCTACTCCAGCGGACTCTCTCTGCCCGCGCTCCACGCGGTGGAGTTAACACTACCAAAGATCCTAAACACTTTGGTTCTCCACACGACCTATCGATGTATTCGTTCGACAGCATAATTTTACCCAGGCAAGACCCAGCGTAAAAATACAAATAATATTCACAAAACAAACGAACATATATATATATATATATATATATATATATATATATATATATATATATATATATACAAACGGTAAAACAATTACAATATATAAAGAGACAGAAATGTCATATCTTGAGGTAACAAAACAAGGAAAAAAATTATAGTACAATAGATGGAAATAGGAGGATATGCATTTCCGGCGTTACAGGGTCTCAATTCTTCTCTAGTCTTTCATTATCAACTTAGTCAGAATTGCCTTTCTGGTGCCTTTAACACCGTTATCTAACCACATGCTTAGTTTTCTTTTCCATTATCCTGTATATTATTCTTGTCAACTACTTTTAAGCATGAGGCCTTAAGCATTTTTGTGCGATTATTCACACACCTGTCAGCTCTTGCAGCCTTCGGAATTGTGCAGATTATATTTTTTCGGACGTTAGATGATAAGAGTATGGACTCATACATTCGACACACCATCGCGATTAGTCGTTTTGTTGCCACTTCCCCCAACGATTTTAGAAATTCTGATGGTATGTTATCCATCCTTTCCGTCTTATTTGATCTTAGGTCTTTCAAAGCTCTTTCTTGATTCTGATTATTACACTAGTTATCCAATCTCTTCTCGGTCGACTCCTGTTTCTTCTTCTATGAAGCCGCCAGAGTAGTCTTTCCTCTCTTAGGTGCCATCAACGTACTCTTTCCACTTATCCGTTCTGCCCTTTGCATTGAACAGTGGAATTACTATTGCACTCTTAATGTTACCACCATTGTTTTTAATTTCATCGAAGGCAGTTGTCAATTTTCTATATGCAGAGTCAGTCCTTCCAACAATCATTATTTTTCGATTTCTTCATATTTTTCATGCAGGCATTTAGTCTTACCTACCATGCACTTCGTATTTATTTCATTCCTCAGCGACTTGTATTCTGTATTCCTGAATTTTCCTGAACATTTTTGTACTTCCTTCTTTCGTCGATCAGCTGAAATATTTCTTCGATTATCCATGTTTTCTTCGCAGTGACCTTCTTTGTACCTATGTTTTCCTTTCCATCTTCTGTTATTACTATTTTTAGAGATGTGCTTTTGTCTTCAACAATACTGCCTACTGGGCTATTTATTATTGCGTTATCTATAGTATTAAAGAACTTCACGGTTATCTCTCCATTCATTACTGTTTACTTACGAAAAAAAACGTCCTTTCACGTTGATTTTTCCCGACTTATCTCTTCAGTCTACTCTTCATCATTACTAAATTGTGATATGAATCTATAATTGTTCCTGGGCAAGCCTCACAATCCAGTAACTGATTTCGGTATCTCTGCCAGACTATGACATAATCTGACTGAAATCGACCCGTATCTTTCGGCCTTTTCCGAGTATACTTCCCCTTCTTGTGATTCTTGAACAGAGTATTCTCCATTACTAACTGATATTTATCGCAGAACTCAATTATTCTTTATTCTCTCTCGTATGCACTACCAAGTCCATTTTCTCCTATAGCCCCTTCCTACAGCCACATACAGTGTAATCCGAAATTGTGCTAAATGCATTCCCTGAAAATTATTTCGATCAGTTAGTTCACGAGCCCACGCGAATAGTAAACGGTTGTGAAATCACACTTGACTTCTTAGCAACAAATAATCCTGAGTTAATAACGAGCATCTAAACGGATACAGGAATTAGTGAACACAGGGTTGTCGTAGCGAGACTGAATATTGTAATCCTCACATCCTACAAAAATAAACGAAAAATATACCCATTCAAAAAAGCAGATAAAAATTCACTTGACGCCTTCCTCAGAGACAATCTCCACTCATTCCAGATTAATAATATAAGCGTAGACTAGATGTGGCTTGAATACAAAGAAATATTATCGTCAGCAATTGAGAGATTTATACCAAATAAATTAACAAACGACGGAGCTGATCCTTCTTGGTACACAAAACGGGTTGGAACAGTGTTGCAGAAACAACGAAACAAACATACCAAATTTAAACGGACGCAAAATCCCCAAGATTGGCGATCTTTTACAGAAGCTCGAAATTTAGCGCGGACTTCAAAGCGAGATGCTTATAACAGTTTCCACAACGAAACTTTGTCTCGAAGCCTAGCAGAAAATCCAAAGTGATTCTGGTCGTATGTGAAGTATGTTAGCGGCAAGAAATAATCAATGCCTTCTCTGTGCGATAGCAATGGAGATACTATTGAAGACAGTGCTGCCAAAGCAGAGTTACTAAACAGAGCCTTTCGAAATTCCTTCACAAAAGAAGACGAAGTAAATATTCCAGTATTCGAACTGAGAACATCTGCCAACATGAGTAACGTAGAAGTAGTGAAGCAACTTAAATTACTTTATAAAAGCAAGTCTTCTGGTCCTGACCGTATACCATTTATGTTACTTTTGGTGTATGCTGATGCATTAGTTCCATGCTTAACAATCATGTACAACCGTTCGTTCGACGAAAGATCCGTACCTAAAGACTGAAAAGTTGCACGGGTCACACCAATATTCAAGAAAGGTAGTAGGAGTAATTCACTTAATTGCAAGGCCCATATCGTTAACGTCGATATGCAGCAGGATTTTGGAACATATATTGTGTTCGAACATTATGAATTACATCGAAGAAAACTGTCTATTGACACACAGTCAACATGGATTTAGACAACATCGTTCTTGTGAAACACAACTAGCTCTTTATTCGCATGGAGTGTCGAGTGCTATTGACGAGAGGTTTGAGGTCGATTCCGTATTTCTGGATTTGCGGAAGGCTTTTGACACTGTATCATACAAGCGGCTTTTAGTGAAATTGCATGCTTATGGAATATCGTCTCAGTTATGTGAATTGATTTGTGATTTCCTGTCAGAGAGGTCACAGTTCGTAGTAATTGACGGAAAGTCATCGAGTAAAACAGATGTGATTTATAGCGTTCCCTAATGTAGTGTTATAGGCCCTTTGCTGTTCCTTATCTATACAAAAGATTTGGGAGACAATCTGAGAAGCCGTCTTAGGTTGTTTGCAGATGACTAATAAAGTCATCAGAAGACAAAACAAATTGCAAAACGATTTAGAAAAGATATCTGAATCGTGCTAGGTCATTCACATGAGTGCTATAAGGAATCCGGAAACTTCGGTTACATGATGAATCAGTAAAATATAAAGGCCGTAAATTCAACAAAATACCTAGGTATTACAATTATGAATAAATTAAATTGGAAGGAACACATAGAAAATGTTGTTGGGGAGGCTAACTGAAGATTGCGTTTTATTGGTAGGACACTTAGAAAATGTAACAGATCTACTAAGGAGACTGCCTACACTACGCTTGTCCGTCCTCTTTTAGAATACCGCTGCGCGATGTGGGATACTTACCAGATAGGACTGACGGAGTACGTCGAAAAAGTTCAAAGAAGGGCGGCACTTTTTGAATTATCGCGAAATATGTGAGGTAGTGTCACTGAAATGATACAGGATTTGCTCTGGACATCGCTAAAAGAAAGGCGTTTTTCGTTGCGACGGAATCTTATCACGAAATTCCAGTCACCAACTTCCTCCTCCGAATGCGAAAATATTTTTTTGACAACGGCTTGTATAGGGAGAAACGATCACCACGATAAAATAAGGAAAATCAGAGCTCGTACGGAAGATATAGGTGTTCGTTCTTTCCGCGCGCTATACGAGATTGGAATAATAGAGAATAGTGAAGGTGGTTCGATGTACCCTCTGCCAGGCACTTAAATGTGATTTGCAGTGTACGCATGTAGATGTAGATGTAGATTCCAGCCCCACATGATTATTAGATTTTCATCTACCTTTACGCACCGAATTACCCGTCCAATATCCTAATTCTCTCTGTCTCTCCATCTTCTGATTGCGACGACAGCATATACTCCTGAACTACTGTTGTCAGCGCTGGTTTGCTGTCGATTCTGATGAGAACAACCGTATCACTGAACTGTTCAGCCGGCCGCGGTGGCCGTGCGGTTCTAGGCGCTTCAGTCAGGAACCGCGCCACTGCTTCGGTCGCAGGTTCGAACCCTGCCTCGGGCATGGATGTGTGTGATGTCCTTATGTTAGTTAGGTTTAAGTAGTTCTAAGTTCTAGGGGACTGATGACCTCAGATGTTGAGTCCCATAGTGCTCAGAGCCATTTGAACCATTCTTTTGAACTGTTCACAGTAACTCTTTCTCTGCGCTAACTCCCTATTCATAACGAATCCGTCCCCTTTTACTATTTTGTGTTGCTGTTGATATTAGCCTACAGTCTTCTGACCATTAATTCTTGTCTCCTTTCCATTTCACCTAATAGACTCCCATTATATCAGATTTATCTTTCGCATTACTCTTTTCAGAATTTATACTATTCCTATCAGGTTCGAACTTCTGACAGTTGTACATGTTTGAGCGTTGTCCTGCAAAATGATTATCAGGTCCTGCAGAAAGTGTCATCACTTCTGTCTCTAAGCTGTTCGCTTTTGAATACAACCTATGACCGGCTTAGAGACAGAAGTATGACACTTTCTGCAGGACCTGACCATCATTTTCCAGGACAATGCTCAAGCAAGTACAGTGCAAGCTGTTACTGATTTGTTTGACTGATGGGGCTGCTATATGCTATACCACCTACTGCACTCCCCTGACTTAAGCCCTTGTAAGTTCAACTCGTTTCCTAAACTGAAGGAAACACTTTTTTTGCAGTGGACACATAGTGCGTAGCGGGGCGATCACTCTGTTGTAGAAATAATTAAAAAAAACGAGATCGCTCAAATACTGTTTACTGGATAACCGGTTTCAACACACTAAAGGTGTCGTCATCGGATTTGAATGTCGATTAACATTTATGGTTTATGAATGTTAAGCTACATTCAGATCCGATGATGGCACCTTTAGTGTGTTGAAACCGGTTATCCAGTAAACAGTATTTAAGCGATCTCGGCTTTTGAATTATTGCTATGAAGGAAACACTTCACGGTATTCGCTTCAGAACTGCTACAAATTCGTCGGGCAGTAGACCGCGCCGCTCGAACTGTCAACACAACTGGCACTGCTAAGCGTATCCTAAGACTTCCACGTCGCTGGCAACGGGTTATGCAGAATGCTGGTGACTACTTTGAAGATCAGTAAAATTTTGAAACACTTATCACGTATCAATTTTGTACGAGCTGTAAATAAATAGTTGCCATTTTTAAAGTCCCAACCCTCGTAAGTGTATTGAATCTCTGTCCGCTCCTCCGTCTCTTTGTCAAAACCGTTGACAGAAAGAGGGTGATTTCGTATGTCGGAAGCCTTCGGCCACCATTGCTAATGATTTTGATTCAACATTTAAGGTTTGGCTGGGTTCGGACTCAGGACCATAGACGTTTTGATTACTAATGAAGGATGCTACCCCAAGACCATGGGTACTGGTGTACTGGTGTAGTACACACAAAAGTAAGGGGTGGGGGGTGGGGGGCACGTGTCCATGCGCCTACCCCATTGAGTGGGGTACGATTTAGAAATGGCACGGGGAGTTTCATACGTTAAGCAGCGTGGAAGTGCGGTAGCACAATCAGTGCGCGATTTCACTCTGGGCGGTTTGTAAGGAATGGCTGAAATCGAGGCATGATTTATCGCCATTAGTATACAGGTAAGGGATTGTCCATACCTTGACCCATAGAACATTGTGATTTTTGGTGCCAGGAAAATGAGTGTCCTCAGGATGAATGAGAGTCCATGGATCAATGGAGTCCAGCAAACCCAGAAGGTAGCAGGCAGAGAATTTTCAGCCCAGTTTCCAGATGTCAATAGCGGCAAAACAAGTCAAGTGGTGGCATTGTCGTCCATGAAGCGACAAATTGTACAAAGTGGTGTTGCGTGAAGATGTTGATTTGTGGAGAATTTTCCACGTGCCTTTCCATCGACAGACTCAAGTTGTCTAAAACTAGGTGGCTGAACTTTATGAGAAGTCAAGACGTCATGCATGAGATTCGCAAAGTAGCCGAGGAAATGAAATACGATATTCTATACTTACAAGAATCATACACCAGAAGTGGAAAAATTCCCCAGAATCCTGGTCGCAGCTTAGGTCATCACACACGGTCAAAAGCCGATGGCAAAAAAAAAAAAAAAAAAAAAAAAAAAAATGGCTCTGAGCACTATGGGACTTAACTTCTGAGGTCATCAGTCCCCTAGAACATAGAACTACTTAAACCTAACTAACCTAAGGGCATCACACACGTCCATGCCCGAGGCAGGATTCGAACCTGCGGCCGCAGCGGTCGCGCGATTCCAGACTGAAGCAGCCGATGGCACCCATTGCATTATTCAACAAGAAAATAACAGTTGTAAAAACAGCAGTATATTATAATGAACAAGTGACTTTTGTCGAGAAACTGACAGCCACGGGAAGTTTCATTTTTGTCTCAGTGTATTCCCATTTAAGTGACACCATAACGAGATCGCTGTGCAATTCACAGACAAGAGTCACCTACTCCAACGGAAACCATGGTGATCTATACCATGGATGCAAAAGCTAAATCACATTTGAGGTTCAGCACAGTGAAGAGTGAAAGAAGCATTATACTACAGGAAGCCATAATGGAATTAAGTAGGGAAGAATATGAAAGTGGAGAACGGGGTGGTCATCTACTCACATATAGAGGGATAGGTGGTTGTCAGTCCAATATGGATGTCAATGTAGTTAACAAGCATGTGGTCAGAGAGTTCAGACCCCGGAAAGCTGAAAGAGGCCCTACCATGCGTGACCTTAACGTTATAATTTTCGCAGTTGACTCCTGAAAAGAAAACAACTAGGTAATGACGACGCTATGGCGGCCGATTACTTTCGGCATAAGAAGTCACCCTAATTTTGCCAATGGGTAGAAGGAATAAATAATATTCCTTCGGCATTTCTAAAGTCATCATGGGAAGTGGCTACCAAACGACTATTGACGTAGGTGTGTGGACTGTATGAGACTGGCGACTTACCATCAGACTTTCGGAAAAAATCATCAACACAATTCAGAAGATAGCAGGAACCGACAGGCGCGAGAATTATGGCAGAATCAGCTCAACAACTTACGCATCCAAATTTGCTGCCAAGAATAGTACGTAGAAGAAAGGAAAAGAAAATTGAAGATATGTTAGACGACGGTCCTTTCGGCTTCAGTAAAGGTAAAGGCACCAGTGAGGTAATGCTGTCGTTGCAGCTGATAATTGAAACAAGACTGATGGAAAATCAAAATATGTTCATAGCGTTTGTTGACTTGGGAAAAATTTTCGATTTCGTTAAATCTTGCAAGATGTTTGAAATTGTGATAAAGTAAGGCGTAAGCTATACGGAAGGATGAGTAGTATACATGTACAAGAACCAAGATGGAACAGTAACAGTGGAAAACCAAGAACGGACTGCTTGGATTAGAAAGGGTGTAATGTAAGGGTGTAGTCTTTCACCCCTGCTGTTCACTCTATTGCTGCACCACGAGTAAGTACAGGTGTGGATTTTGGGAATTCTTGTAAATTTCTCGAAGCTGTGGCTGGAAGTTGGTAGTTAAGCCACCGATTGGCAAATCGGATGGCAGGCGCGGGCAATGTTGATATTTTTCAAATAATTCTGTGAGGAAGGTTTACGACACCGCTTTATGCAAATGTGAAGCAATTAGGCCAGCACAGGACACTGACGTCCTGTGAAGAGCAGTCAGAGTTTCAACATTGCCTAGTGACCTGTGTGTACGGGCAGAAGGGGGCGGAGGAAAGCGGACGTTGTAATACTTAAAGAGCACTCCGCTTGTCCCCTCCAGAGGGACCACGTTAGAGTCGTAGGGAAAAGACGTATAAATAAGCGAGCTCGGAGTCTCAAATCAGGCAGTCTTGTCGCCATTGTGTCGCGTCTAGAACCGGGGAATGACGGTTGTTTAAATTGGAAGCCAACCACGACGACCCTGTGGTGATGGGTATCGGCGGCCAACCGGCCCGCTGAAGCTACCTGCAACCTCCGCTGCACAGACGCGTCATAGCTGTGGCGGGGCGCGTCGCTAGTTGTAGCTGCACCGGCGAGAGGAGTGAGAGAGCTGCTGACCTCCGCTCTCTGGATAACATCGACCTGCGGACCGCAACGTGCTGTCCGCAGGGATGGGACCTGGGCGCGAACTCACATCCTCCCGGGTGCAGAGTTGTCTGCTGTCACTGAATGAGCTGCCATGGACGGATGGTCGGAGCTGCTAAGGCTCACTACAATGACGGCGGTCGGCTGCTTCCCTTCAGCGCTTTACATGGGATCCACTAGTGGCACTTCAGGGAGCAGTCAGCCACTTCCGTGGCTACAGGAGCAGCTAATGCATGCGGTGGCCACTTAGCCGTGGCGTGAATAGGGGCGGTGCGTCTGCGTGGTTTGGCGACCGGACGCCGACACTGCAGATTCCGGCATTGTCATTGGCGCTGAACCACGCACGCAGGGTGTGCGGTGCTATCGCCGAGTTCAGCAAAAGGCGCGCTGCGTACCTTCAATGTAATACAGTCAGTGACACACTTGCCTCTGTTTCTCTGCACGCTTCGGCGTAGGTAACCCCTCTCTCCCAAAGCACACCTCTTGTTCCTTCTTATATAATGCAACCCATGAGCTTGGGGGTTTGTAGCACTGTTATTGAAGACCCAATGGGGAAAATGAATGAAAGGTTCATGAGTGACATCAAGATTCACAGTGAGAGAATATCAATGATAATATTCGCTGATGACATCGCTATCCTCAGTGAAAGTGAAGAAGAATTACAGGATGTGTCGAACGGAAACAAAAGTCTGATTTGTACAAAGTATGGATTGAGAGTAAATCAAATTGTTCAAATGACTCTGAGCACTATGGAACTTAACATCTGAGGTCATCAGCCCCCTACAACTTAGAACTACTTAAACCTAACTAACCTAAGTACATCACACACATCCATTCCCGAGGCAGGATTCGAACCTGCGACCGTAGCAGTTGCGCGGTTTCGGACTGAAGCGCCCAGAACTGCTCGGCCACCGCTGCCTGCTGAGGGCAAATCGAAGGAAGACAAAAGTTATGAGAAGCAACAGAAAAGAGAGCAGCGACAACCTTAACATCAAAATTGATGTTCACGAAGTATGTAAGGTTAAGGAATTCCGCTACCTAGGCAGCAAAATAACCGATGTTAGACAGAGGAGGAAAGACACAAAAGCAAACTAGCTCTGGCAAAGAGGGCATACCTGGCCAAGAGAAGTCTACTAGTATCAAATATAGACCTCAGTTTGATGAATTAATTTCTGAGAATGTGCATTTGCAGCACAGATTGTACGAAGTGAGACATGGACTGTGGGAAAACCGGAACAGAAGAGAATCGAAGCATCTGAGATGTGGTCCAACAGACGACTGATAAGGTAAAAAACGAGGAGATTCTCCGCACAATCGGCGAGGAAAACACTGACAAGGAATAGGAAACCAATGGTAGGACATCGGTTAAGACATCAGAAAAAAAGCTTCTTATCGTACTAGAAAGAACTGTAGAGGGAAGAAACTGTAGAGAAAGAGATTGGAATAGCCCCAGCAAATAATTCTGGACGCCGGTAGCAAGTGCTACTCTGAGATGAAAAAGTCGGCACAGGAGAGGATTTCGTTGCGGGTGGTATCAAAACTGAAAACTCAAACAAAACAAAAATTAAACAAGTTAAAGACACGTAACAACACAAGGAAAGCCGACTGGAACCATCTGGGGAGTATTTTCCGCCGTCTGGGCCCGTTGGAAGTTGGTGGCAAAGAAGACACAAAAGCCCAAGATTTCGTCACTGCAGTACAAGGCGCCATGGAAGCTGTAGTACTAGTGATAAGACAAAAAGATTGATGTTCACTACTACTACGGAACAATGGTCTCCAAAGACTGAGGACGGAAGTCAGATAGGCGGGAAGATTATACCAGAATGCCTGCACTGCGGAGAGACAGACGCCTTAAGCAGGAATTTAAAGACCGCCTGCGGCAGGCACGAACAGAGAGCTGGAACCGATTCGTAGCACAGAGCTGACATTTTGATCCATGGGGTACGCCGTATGAAATCGTCTGTGAAAAGATAAAATCTCAAACAATGTTATCAACTCTCCTTCCAGAAGATACTGCGCTGCCGAATTTGATGAACACAGAGAACTGCGGAACAAAAGTAGGGAAACACGAAGAGGAGAAATAAATGCAGAAACTGAAAGGGAATAAATCACCTGGCCCTGACGGCATGCCTGCTGAAGTTCTACAAGTTCTTCATTTGCACTTAACGTTGTATCTACGCAAACTCAGCAACGCTTGTTTATTGCAGAGAAGAATACCACATACACGGAAGAAAGCGAATGTAATAATCCTGAAAAAGGATCAGCGCAAAGATACCCAAACTCCAAAGTACTACAGACCGATCTGTCTTCTCGATACCTTTGTGAAGATACTGTAGAAGCTTATATGTGGTAGACTAAAGGAGAAAAGAATGGTGGAATGAATTCGCAACAGTGTAGTTTCAGAAGCAGGAAGTCAACTGAAGAGCTGTAAATGAGGCGATAACGCCTGTGAAAAACGATCTGCATAAATATGTTGTAGCCATAATGATGGACATGGCGGGGGTGTTCGATCACTTATGGTGGCCTGCAGTTATTTATTTTCTGTGGAACTTGGACTTACCACGAACGTTATGCAACTACTTTAAGAACTATCGTGAAAACAGAGGAGTAACACTGTCTGTCGTCCCAAGGAGAAATCCTAATAAAAGTAATTTCAAAAGGTTGCCCACATGGATCCATAAGTGGTCCTGTTTCCTGGGATCTAGTACTGGATCAGGTATTAAGAAAGCAACGCGATAATGAAGAGGTCGCATGACTAATGGTATATGAGAATTTGAAGCCATTTTGACTATTTAATGGTATATTCCGACGAGCTGGTGATCCTTGTGAAGCAAAGCTCCAGAAGCAACCTGGAAAGGGCATCTTTTAAGAGACCCCATCGTGAAATGACGCGACAGGTCCATAAAGAGAGTCAGTCACCAGATACTTAAGCTTCTTCTTGGACGAAAGACAAAATTCTGGTACACATCCTGAAGAAATAAGCAAGAGAGCCAGGAACACGATGAACAAAATTGTTAGTCACGCAAATTACGGTTATAGGCTGCCATTCCAAACAATAAGAAATTATCATAACGCTACCTTAACTGCGATCATGGGATACTCTGGGAATGATTGGGCTCGTGGCATCACCACAGATAACTAACAGGGTGCAATGTGGAGTACTTTTTATATTGAAGGGAGCTTTTGGCACTGTGTCAGTTGAGGAGCCGCAACCAATATTTGGACAGTGTCCACTCGATCTCCAGATATGTTAAAAAGCTGGGATTTATTGGCTGAAGGAAGAAGATCATCACGATGTGCTGAATTTAAT
Source organism: Schistocerca cancellata (assembly GCF_023864275.1). Lineage (NCBI taxonomy): Eukaryota > Metazoa > Arthropoda > Insecta > Orthoptera > Acrididae > Schistocerca > Schistocerca cancellata. Next base: position 118,007,424 of record NC_064628.1, on the reverse strand, counting down.
AGGAGTAGAAGCAAGCAACAAATTCAGGTAACAGGTCGTCCATCTACGATAGAAACGATAGGATGATGCCCAAACAGCGAGACGCACCTACGGCTTTCTGCCAAATATGAAACAGAGACTAGAAATCAAGTACCTGAATCCCTCAAGAGGCCAGACATACCTCTTGATTGATCGTGGGCCCTATGTCGCATCAATATGCGACAAAGGGCCCACGATCAGTCAAGAGGTATGTCTGGCCTCTTGATCTGGAAGAAGCCAGACCTTGGAGTGTGCCTATGGCGGAAATGGAAATGAGCGTTTGGCGTCATTGGCCGGGAGGCCCCTTGCGGGGCAGGTCCGGCCGCCTTGGTGCAGGTCTTATTACATCCGAAGCCACACTGGGCGACCCGCGCGCTGGATGGGGAAGAAATGAGGAATGAAATGATAATGAAGACAACACAACACCCAGGACCTGAGCGGAGAAAATCTCCGACCCGGGAATCGAACCCGGACCCGTAGGACGGAAATCCGTCACGCTGACCACTCAGCTATCGGGGCGGACTGCCCATGGTGGAGGAGGTACGCCGTAACATACTGTATGGGGATGTCCGCCAAACGCCGATGTTTATGATACTGATTGACAGCAACTGAATCCGAACAGAAGACTCGATGTCAAGGAGATACTCCGTTGCGAAACAGAATGCCGGAACTTGGACAACACTGCCGACGCTATTTCAAGAAGGGCTTGGGTAGCGCAATATGTCATCAACCAACTCCTGTCTACTGATATGCGAGAGGTTGTGACAAAAGATCGAGGAGCAACGCAGCAAACGCAGATGAAGTCAAGAGTGGCCTCTGTTTTTGTATCGTTAGTACAAAAGGAGTTGATACAAAAAGCAGACACAAAATATCTTGCCCTAATATGCCATCAGCAGTGACATCTACTATGCACTTTGAAGAGCTGCTACATCCAGTTTTTACTGCATCTGCAGCTGTGGATAGCGGACAAAGCACAGAGACAGGTGAAGAAAGTTACTTTGCATGTATTCCTCTTATTCCTCTAATCCCTCACAGTACTCATCATCTCATCTGTTTAACCAGTCAAAACTGGATGACCTTGATGGTGATTTGGGTCTCTTCAGACTTGCAGCTGAAGTGTTAGTCTCTAGATTGCAAGAAAAATTTGTACTGACAAGGGAACCTCCCCATCGCACCCCCCTCCTCAGATTTAGTTATAAGTTGGCACAGTGGATAGGCCTTGAAAAACTGAGGACAGATCAGTCGAGAAAACAGGAAGAAGTTGTGTGGAACTATGAAAAAAATAAGCAAAATATACAAACTGAGTACTCCATGTGCAAGATAGGCAACATCAATGATAGTATGAGGTCAGGGGCGCCGTGGTCCCGTGGTTAGCGTGAGCAGCTGCGCAACGAGAAGTCCTTGGTTCAAGTCTTCCCTCGAGTGAAAAGTTTATTTTCGCAAAGTTATGATCTGTCCGTTCATTGACGTCTCTGTTCACTGTAATTAGTTTAATGTCTGTGTTTTGCGACTGCACCGCAAAACGGTGCGATTAGTAGACGAAAGGACGTGCCTCTCCAATGAGAACCGAAAACATTTGATCACAAGGTCATAGGTCAACCGATTCCTCCACTGGAAAACACGTCTGATATATTCTATACGACACTAGTGACGGCAGGCGTGTCACATGACAGGAATATGTTGTCGACCCACCTAACTTGTACACTTGGCGAATGGGTAAAAAGATTCTTCTACCTTGCCCGATTTAGGTTTTCTTGTGGATGTGATAATCACTCACTAAAAAGTGATGAAAACATAAGTTTGTCACATAAACTGCAACAAATGAATGCAACAGTTTCACAGGCGCACAGTTTTCCCTGTGCTGTGTCAAAACATATGTTTTCAACTTTTTCAAATTTTTCCGTGTGTAGACCGTCAAATCCTGCATATGTCCAAGCAAATCTGTACATGTCCTGGAATTTTGGAGAACGAAGTTGATTACGTGTGAGTGCCTGAACTTTGATAATTGTCTGAAAATAAAAATTAGAATTTTCACTCGAGGGAAGACTTGAACCAAGGATTTCTCGTTCCGCAGCTGCTCACGCTAACCACGGGACCACGGCTCCTTGATGTTGCCTATCTTGCGCATGGACTACTCAGTTTGTATATTTTTGTTGTTTTTTTCATAGTTCCACACAACTTCTTCCTGTTTACTCGATTGATCTGTGTTCAGTTTTTCAAGGCCTATCCACTGTGCCAACTTATAACTAAATCTGAGAGGGGGGCGATGGGGAGGTTCCCTTGTGAGGGACGATGTAAAAGTGTCATATTGCAGAAAGCGGGAGGAGTTCTTTCTTTCGTATTTCCCAGCGGAAAATAAGTTCGTTTATTGACATAATATCTCAGGTCTTCTTCAGGAATTAGGCGGTTATTTGCAGACAGTTCGAAACGCCGTCCGAAGTGTGTTTTGCAACATAATGGAAATGTCTTTGCATCTGTTCCAGTTGGTCATTCTGTGTAAATATGAGAGGAGCGTAATGACATGATAAGATTAACCTACCAAAATACCAGCACGACTGGGTAACATGCGTAGATCACAAAATGGTTAATTTGCTGCTAGACCAACAGAGAGGATTTACAAAGAATTCCTGCTTTCTTCGGACGTGGGCCAACCGAGCACTAGATAGGCGAGAAACAGAAAGAGTGGACCGTACGTTGAGAAGCTACAAACCGGTATGCCAAATGGTGTCAATGATCCAATTGTCAGTCGAGAAAAAATAATTTTCCCTCCACTGAGCATGATTGCACAGTCTGTCAAGATATTATCTGGAGACGGTGAATACTTCCAACGTAAAGTTAGTGCTCTTTCTGCTTTGTCCCTTTAGAAGATCAAGAAACGTGTGTTTAATGGAACCCAGATTCAGGCACTTGCACCTGATAAAGAATGTATCACAAAGATGAACATCAAGGAAAGGGATACATGGACGTCAATCGTGGTGGTAATAGGAAACCATCATGGTAATAAAAAGACTGCTAACTATGGAAGTCTCATAGCTGATATTGTCATAATTTCGTGTCCTGGTATGTAATGTGCATGTCAAACTCTATTTCCTACACTGTCATCTTGATAAATTACCTGCCAACTTACGAGACATCAGTAACAAGCAAGGCGAACGGTTCCATCACGACCTGAAGACAATGAAAGAAAGCTATCAAGGGAGATAGGACAAATACATGATGGAAGACAATTGGTGAAGTATTACTCCCTGAAGTAGTCGACAGATGGAAGTGCCTGAAACGAAAATTTCAACCTCAATAGGAAGAGTTAGTTGCACTTCACTTTTATCTAATTGTAATGTTCTTCATAACTGTACAAGTTTCAATTTATGCCACCGAATAGGTTTAGACTGTGCTTCTCCGTGATTTTAATTTAATTTAATTTGTACTACAGACCGAAGTTCGAGCGACTTAAATACTTATCCACGTACGTAATGTTTTCCATCACGTTATAATTCAATGATTATAACTTGATATTCTGCTATGTGCCGAATGAAAAAATAGAGAGAGAACTGGAGGCTTCAGAAGAAATCCGACCTCATTTCATAAATCAGCATCCTTAAATTAGGTAATAACAACTACTGATAACAATGCAACAAAAATATTATTGACCACTGACTCACTGTAACTTAGATTAAACGATTTGGTAGATGATGGATTGCAACATACAGCTATATGCCTTTCGTTGTCTGGAAAATCTCCTTTGTACTCGACAATCAGTCTTTTGGGAACATAAACTGAGTACACTGCCTTAGGGAAACACATTGACCGTCATATTCTTTTTTTTTTTTTTTTGCTATACATTCTGCATCACGTCGCTCAAGTGGTATCATTACCCGTTTAGACTCATTACCAAGTCATCATCAGTCCCAGTTAATGTGACTCTGTACTGTTGAACGTACATACGTACAACAGCAAGTTCCCACGGCTACCGCCGCCCATCAGTCCCTGTTTCCATTATTTGCGGTCGTTTCAGTCACCTTCATTAAGGCGTCTCGCTGCCATTACTTCCATGACATCATCTTTCCTGCAACTCAAACATTTGCCAGACTATCTTCTTTGATGTGGAGTCCATTCACGTATTTCTCTCATTCGTTTTAGCCATCTTGTGTCTGGCATTCCTTGTGATCATACCACAGTAGGCACTTCCTTTCTTTGCAGTCTAAAACTGTGCTGTCGACTTTCATAATCTCTCTGATGCAGTCATTTCTAACATGATCAAGTTTGTAAAATCCACAAATCCTCCAAAAATCCGTCTCGACAGCTAACAGGCGGTCTTTTTGGCTTCGGGTTAGTTTCCACAACTCTCTGCCGTATGTCGTGATTCTTTCAACAAAGGAATGACAGATGGTATCTTTTGTTCTACGCGTTATGGTGTTGTTCCAGAGGATACCTTTTAGTAGTTTTATGGATCCCCTGTCCTGGCTAGTCTCATTGTTTATATTATTCATAGTTCTACGTTTGACGATAGATCACTCCTAGTTATTTGAAGTTACAACACTGCTTAAAAAAATCAGTGACCACTTGTATCTCATTAATAGCATTTTCTCTCACAATTAGATATTGCGTTTTAAATACATTTATAGTAAGTTCTCATTTATCGTATTTTTCTTTTAATTAGGCAGGCATTTAATTACTATTTTCCTCGTCATCAACTGCTACTATTTGGTCGTCAGCAAAAAATTACGTAAACATGATCACATCGTCTATGGGGATACAAATTCCGCCGATTTCCTTTTCCAAGATTTCAACGGTTCTTCTAAATAGATATTAAGCGATGTAGAGTTTAGTGCACATCCCTGGCGTAGACACTTTGTCACCTCAAACACATGAGGTAGCTGATTTCTCATTGTTACCATTAATTTAACTGCCTTATATAACAGTCCAACAGATTGCACGTATCTTTAGGGCACGCCATTGTCGATCAGACTTTTCCTCAACTTCTTTTGTGGAACTGTGTCTCAAGGTCTTTGAAGCTCTACAAGGAGAAGGTGGATGACTAGCTCCTTGCTGTCTTTTTCTCAGCTGCGTTTTGAGGATAAATGCTACATCAGTGCACGGGCGACCAGATCGAATGTAATCAGTTTAAACATAAAACTTCGAGCATAGCGAAGATAACTGAGTAAATGGAGATGTTAGAACTATCTCTCACGTTCAAGTACTTCTGTTTTAAAACAAGATTTATGAACAAACTGAAGGTCCCTGTTGTCGAGTACAGTAGCGTAAATTATTATAACAGATTTGGGAAATAGGCTTTTTAACCAATACCCAAAGCGAAAGGCAAAAATAGTATACTGTTGTAGATGTACTGACCATACACTCACATTTTGGAATAGTACCGTAGGCAAACCAACGGAGGCTACAAACAACTAGAAGGCATTTCATTCACAAGCGAATCCACATTAAAAATACAGAAAAATAATAGGATGAGTTTCTTAGATCGTACCATGTGCAAACAAAGTAACAAATATAGATTCGCTCTACACTGTAAACCGGCCTGTTCAGATGCTATCATCAATCAGAAGTCAATGCATCCTACGTTATAATAGAGTCTATGACATCGAGATTCGACATTCTAGTTCTAAATCAGTATAGGTACGAAAATGTTGTTGTTGTTGTTGTAGTCTTCAGTCCTGAGACTGGTTTGATGCAGTCCTCCATGCTACTCTATCCTGTGCGAGCCTCTTCATCTCCCAGTATCCACTGCAGCCTACATCCTTCTGAATCTGCTTAGTGTATTCATCTCTTGGGCTCCCTCTACGATTTTTACTCTCCACGCTGCCCTCCAATACTAAATTGGTGATCCCTTGGTATCTCAGAACATGTCCTACCAACCGATCCCTTCTTCTAGTCAAGTTGTGCCACAAACTCTTCTCCTCAACTCTATTCAATACCTCCCCATTAGTTATGTGATCTACCCATCTAATCTTCAGCATTCTTCTGTAGCACCACATTTCAAAAGCTTCTATTCTCTTCTTGTCTAAACTATTTATCGTTCACGTTTCACTTCCATACATTGCTACACTCCATACAAATACATTCAGAAACGACTTCTTGACCTTTAAATCTATACTCGATGTTAACAAATTTTTCTTCTTCAGAAAAGCTTTCCTTGCCATTGCCAGTCTACATTTTATATCCTCTCTACTTCGACCATCGTCAGTTATTTTGCTCCCCAAATAGCAGAAATCCTTTACTACTTTAAGTGTCTCATTTCCTAATCTAATTCCCTCAGTATCACCCGACTCAATTCGACTACATTCCATTATTCTCGTTTTGCTTTTGTTGATGTTCATCTTACACCCTCCTTTCAAGACACTTTCCATTCCGTTCAACTGCTCTTCCAAGTCCCTTGTTGTCTCTGAGAGAATTACAATGTCATCAGCGAACCTCAAAGTTTTTATTTCTTCTCCATGGATTTTAATACCTACTCCGAACTTTTCTTTTGTTTCCTTTATTGCTTGCTCAATATACAGATTGAATAACATCGGGGATAGGCTACAACCCTGTCTCACTTCCTTCCCAACCACTGCTTCCCGTTCATAACCCTCGACTCTTATAACTGCCATCTGCTTTCTGTTCAAATTATAAATAGCCTTTCGCTCCTTGTTTTTTACCCCTGCCAGCTTCAGAATTTGAAAGAGAGTATACCAATCAACATTGTCAAAAGCTTTCTCTAAGTCTACAAATGCTAGAAAGGTAGGTTTGCCTTTCCTTAACCTTTCTTCTAAGATAAGTCGTAAGGTCAGTATTGCCTCACGTGTTCCAACATTTCTACGTAATCCAAACTGATCTTCCCCGAGGTCTGCTTATACCAGTTTTTCCATTCGTCTGTAAAGAATTTGCGTTAGTATTTTGGAGCTGTGACTTATTAAACTGATAGTTCGGTAATTTTCACATCTGTCAACACCTGCTTTCTTTGGGATTGGAATTATTATATTCTTCTTGAAGTCTGAGGGTATTTCGCCTGTCTCATACATCTTGCTCACCAGACGTTAGAGTATTGTCAGGCCTGGCTCTCCCAAGGCTGTCAGTAGTTCTAATGGAAAGTTGTCTAGTCCGGGGGCCTTGTTTCGACTTAGGTCTTTCAGTGCTCTGCAAAACTCTTCACGCAGTATCATATGTCCCATTTTATCTTCCTCTACATCCTCTTCCATTTCCTTAATATTGTCCTCAAGTACATCGCCCTTGTATAGACCCTCTATATACTCCTTCCACCTTTCTGCTTTCGCTTCTTTGCTTAGAACTGGGTTTCCATCTGAGCTCTTGATATTCATACAAGTGGTTCTCTTTTCTCCAAAGGTCTCTTTAACTTTCCTGTAGGCAGTATCTATCTTACCCCTAGTGAGATAAGCCTCTACATCCTTACATTTGTCCTCTAGCCATCCCTGCTTAGCCATTTTCACTTCCTGTCGATATCATTTTTGAGACTTTTGTATTCCTTTTTGCTTGCTTCATTTGGTGCATTTTTGTATTTTCTCCTTTCATCAATTAAATTCAATATTTCTTCTGTTACCTAAGGGTTTCTACTAGCCCTCGTCTTTTTAGCTATTTTATCCTCTGCTGCCTTCACTATTTCATCCATCAAAGCTACCCATTCTTCTTCTACTGTATTTCTTTCCCCATTCCTGTTAATTGTTCCCTTATGGTCTCCCTGAAACTTTGTACAACCTCTGGTTTAGTCAGTTTATCCAGGTCCCATGTCCTTGAATTCCCATCTTTTTGCAGTTTCTTCAGTTTTAATCTACAGTTCATAACCAATAAATTGTGGTCGGAGTCCACGTCTGCCCCTGGAAATGTCTTACAATTTAAAGTCTGGTTCCTAAATCTCTGTCTTACTATTATATAATCTATCTGATACCTTTTAGTATCTCCAGGGTTCTTCCATGTACACAACCTTCTTTCATGATTCTTGAACCAAGTGTTAGCTATGATTAAGTTATGTTCTGCACAAAATTCTACCAGGCGGCTTCCTCTTTCATTTCTTAGCCCCAATCCATATTCACCTACTATGTTTCCTTCTCTCCCTTTTCCTACTCTCGAATTCCAGTCACCCATGACTATTGTAAGTAGGCTATGTAAGTAGGCTGTTTATGTTTTCTTATTGGCAACGTTACGTAGCGCTCTGTATGAAAATCACTGGCTGTGCTGTGTGCAGTCTGTGGCTAGTTTGCATTGTTCTCTGCCATTGTAGTGTTGGGCAGCGGCAGCTGGATGTGAACAGCTTGTAGCGTTGCGCAGTTGGAGGTGAGCCGCCAGCAGTGGTGGATGTGGGGAGAGAGATGGCGGAGTTTTGAAATTTGTTAGACTGGATGTCATGAACTGCTATATATATTATGACTATTAAGGTAAATACATTGTTTGTTCTCTACAAAAATCTTTCATTGGCTAACTATGCCTATCAGTAGTTAGTGCCTTCTGTAGTTTGAATCTTTTATTTAGCTGGCAGTAGTGGCGCTCGCTGTATTGCAGTAGCTTGAGTAACGAAGATTTTTGTGAGATAAGTGATTTGTGAAAGGTGCAGGTTAATGTTAGTCAGGGCCATTCCTTTGTAGGGATTTCTCAAAGTCAGATTGCGTTGCGCTAAAAAAATATTGTGTGTCAGTACAAGCACAGTCGTGTATAATTGTTCTAAGGGGACGTTTCACTATTTAATTTTCGTCTCCCTTCACTACCTGAATAATTTCTTTTATCTCATCATACATATCATCAATTTCTTCATCATCTGCAGAGCTAGTTGGCATATAAACTTGTACTACTGTAATAGGCGTGGGCTTCGTGTCTATCTTGGCCTCAATAATGCGTTCACTATGCTGTTTGTAGTAGCTTACTCGTACTCCTATTTTTTATTCATTATTAAACCTACTCCTGCATTACCCCTATTTGATTTTGTATTTATAACCCTGTATTCACCTGACCAAAAGTCTTGTTCTTCCTGCCCCCGAACTTCACTAATTCCCACTATATCTAACTTTAACCTATCCATTTCCCTTTTTAAATATTTTAACCTACCTGCCCGATGAAGGCATCTGACATTCCACGCTCCGATCCGTAGAACGCCAGTTTTCTTTCTCCTGATAACGACGTCCTCTTGAGTAGTCCACGCCCGGAGTTCCGAAAGGGGGACTATTTTACATCCGGAATATTTTACCCAAGAGGATGCCATCATCATTTTGTCATACAGTAAAGCTGCATGCCCTCGTGAAAAATTATGGCTGTAGTTTCCCCTTGCTTTCAGCCGTTCGCAGTACCAGAACAGCAAGTTCCATTTTGGTTTGTGTTACAAGGCCAGATCAGTCAATCATCCAGACTGTTGCCCCTGCAACTACTGAAAAGGCTGCTGCCCCTCTTCAGGAACCACATGTTTGTCTGGCCTCTCAAGAGATACCCCTTTGTTGTGGTTGCACCTACGGTACGGCTATCTGTATCGTTGAGGCACGCAAGCCTCCCCACCAGCGGCAAGGTCCATCTTTCATGACCTATTAATACAGGTAGCGATGAGTAAAACAAAAAAAAAGGTCACCGAGTTGCATAACCAATTATTACGCAGGTGGACAAACTGAGTACATGATAAACACCTGGAACAGGAAAAAGAAAAATGCAAACGATTTTTTAAAATTTTTCATTTCCGAGTAGCACTTTCACCCTACGTCCTCAATAATTGTTGAATGCACTCCAATCTCTATCTTCTGATACAGTTTTTATCCTCTACGGCTCTCTCTAGTACAATGGAGATTATTCCTAACGTCTTAACACCCGTTTCATATCCCTGCTCCTACGACGACCTTTAAGTGTTTTCCACACTTTCCATCTTTCCCCATTCTGCAAAAACATCCCCATTCCTTACCGTATCACTCCACGGATTCTCATCATTTTTTATATAGCTTCACATCTAAAACACTTCGATTCTCCTGTGTTTCTGTTTTCCTACAATCCTCATTCTCATACACTGCTATTCTCCAGTCGTACGATGGACATTTCATAAATAATATGCATTAATAATTTTTATTCACACTTTATTTTATGTTTTTTCAATATATCTTTACTGTCCTTCAGAATAGTCTCCCTGCTTCTCTATGACTCAATCCCAACGTCTTGGAAGCTCTACTATTCCACCCAGGCCACCACTTCAGTTCATCTGTCTAATGGCTCGGATAGCGGTGGTAGAAACGTCTCCTGGGGAAAGTTAACGACATCCACGCATAGGCTTTTTCAGCTTTGGGAACAAGTCGCGGTCAGCCGAACTCGTCCAGGTTGTAGGGAGAATGCGGCAAAATTTCCCATCCGTATTGGCGCAGATTTGGTCTACAAAATTGTCGATATTCGGGCGAGAATTGTTGTGGAGATTGAGCCCCCCCCCCCCCCCCCCCGCCTCGAGCAATTGAGGTCTGGTTTTGTGCAATTATCTGGGCAGGTTTTGCACGATGCTACGACGGTAAAGTGCTGTGACACTTGTGTCGCTTTCTTGGTGATCATAAGTCAAAATCGTCATTTGCTTGAACATTGATTGAGCACGCCGAAATTTTTTGGGACGTGGAGAATATGAAGCTATCTACTCATTGAGCTCTCCACTCATTGGACTGTGATTTCAACTCCGGTTCAAAGTCACTTATCCATGTTTCATTAGTAGTGACAGTACGACATAAGAATCGTTGACCATCACAGTCCAAGCGTTGTTAGAGCATAGTTGCAGTTTCCAGACGTTTCTGCTTCTCTTTAGCAGTCAAGCACTGTGGGACAATGTCGCAGAAATTTTTATCTTTTTCAAAACATTTGTCAGAATACGGAATACTGATTTTGGGGGAATTCCTGTGGCTTCAGAGAGTTCCTCACATGTCTCTCTGGGACCTCCTTCAAGAGCATCTGCCACAAGTTTCACACTTCGTTCATCTGTTGACGTTTCTGACCTTCCGGGTCTTGTATTATCCTCTTGCTCATACGACCACCACGAAAACGGTTAACCCAACGTGAAACTGTACTAATGTCAACTCACCACAAACTTCACTTAAAGCACTGTGGATTATGTCGGATTTCTGTCTGCTGCCTCTCATAACTTCGCATTTTTTTCGGTTTACTGTCAGTCAATAATCTGTACTCACTGGACCTTACAGTTCTTTTTCACTTTTGCTGATGACGACAATGTAATCAACGAATTTTATCATTTATATCCCTTGACCATGAATTTTAATCCCACTACTGAACTTTACTTTTATTTCCTTCATTGCTTTTTCTATGCAGAGATTGCATCCCTGTCTTACACCCTTTTTAATATGAACATTTCGTTCTTGGTCATTCAGTCTTACTGTTCCCCATTGGTTCTTGTACATATTGCATATTACGCTTCCAACCTAGTTTATCCCTGTTTTTCTCAAAATTCCGAACAACTTGTACTGTTTTACGTTGTCGAGCGCCTTTTTTCAGGTCAAATATTTTTCTTCTCCAGTCTTCTGTGCATTTTTCTAGTGAGCTGCTATGCTGATTGTTTGATAGTTATCGCACTTATCTACCATTGCTGTCTTCGGAGTAGTGTGGTTCATATTTTCCCAAAGACTGATGATATGTCGGCGGTCTCATAGATTCTACTCACCACGCTGAATAGTCGTTCATGCTAAGTCCCATAGTTCTCAGAGCCAATAGTCGTTTAGCTGCCACTTCTCCAATAATTTTAGACATTCCGATGCAATGTTAGCCATGCAATCTGCCGTATTTCATCTCTCATTTTTCGAAGCTCTTTTGAATTCTAACCATAATACTGCATGCCCTAATTCTTCCATATCGATTCCAATTTGTTCTTCTTTAACATCAGCCGAATCCTTCTCCTCATAGTAGCCTTCAGTGTTCTGTTTCCACGTATCTACTACCTTCTCTGCGTCCAACAATAGAATTCCCATTGTACTCTTAATGCTCTTATCCTTGCTTTTAATTTCACCGAATATTGTTCTAACTTACCTATAATGTGAATCAGTTCTTCCGACGATTATTTCCGTTTTTATTTCTTCACTCTTTCTGTGCAGGCATTTCGTCGTAATATCGTTGTACTTTCTGTTTTTTTCATTTCTAAGTGATTTATTCTCCTACGTTACTGTATTTCATTCGAAATTTAGGTACTTTCCTCTTTCTAAAAGAAATTGAAGTACATTCTAAGACAACACAGCGAAGGAATTATCTGAATGCAAGAGAAATCGGTACCAAATGCTTACGGTTTCAGTAACACTGGGTGATTTATTCAAGAGAAAGGACTTCACAAATTGAGGACGTCAATAATGTGTTGGTCCTCCTCTGGTCCGTATGTAAGCAGTTTTTCGGCTTGGCATTGATTGACAGTGTTGTTGGATGTCCTTCTGAGGGATATCGTGCCAGATTCTGTCCAATTGGCGCGTTAGATAGTAAAAATCCCGAGCCTGTAGGGAGGCATTGCCCATACTGCTCCTATCATTCTCAGTTATTGAGAGGTCCGTCGGCCTTTCTGACTCGGTTAGGATTTCGCAGGCACGAAGATAAGCAGCAGAAACTCTCGCCGTGTGCGGGCGGGCATTGTCTTGCTGACATGTAAGCCTAGGATAACCAGGCGTGCCAGTACTCTAGATTAGATTAGATTAGATTAGATTAATACTAGTTCCATGGATCATGAATACGATATTTCGTAATGATGTGGAACGAGTCGAATTTTCCAATACATGACATAATTAGGTTAATTTAACAACATACTTAAGTTAATATAACAACTTTATTTTTTTGTGTGTTTTTTATTTTTCTTTATTTTTTATTTTTATTTTTATTTTCTTTTTATTTTTTAATAATTTTTTTTCTTAATTTATATCTAAAAATTCCTCTATGGAGTAGAAGGAGTTGTCATTCAGAAATTCTTTTAATTTCTTCTTAAATACTTGTTGGTTATCTGTGAGACTTTTGATACTATTTGGTAAGTGACCAAAGACTTTAGTGCCAGTTTAATTCACCCCTTTCTGTGCCAAAGTTAGATTTAATCTTGAATAGTGAAGATCGTCCTTTCTCCTAGTATTGTAGTTATGCACACTGCTATTACTTTTGAATTGGGTTTGGTTGTTAATAACAAATTTCATAAGAGAGTATATATACTGAGAAGCTACTGTGAATATCCCTAGATCCTTAAATAAATGTCTGCAGGTGGACTCCAGCTATTATTCTGATTACACGCTTTTCTGCAATAAATACTTTATTCCTCAGTGATGAATTACCCCAAAATATGATGCCATATGAAAGCAATGAGTGAAAATAGGCGTAGTAAGCTAATTTACTAAGATGTTTATCACCAAAATTTGCAATGACCCTTATTGCATAAGTAGCTGAACTCAAACGTTTCAGCAGATCATCAATGTGTTTCTTCCAATTTAATCTCTCATCAATGGACATACCTAAAAATTTGGAATATTCTACCTTAGCTATATGCTTCTGATTAAGGTCTATATTTATTAATGGCGTAATACCATTCACTGTACGGAACTGTATATACTGTGTCTTATCAAAATTCAGTGAGAGTCCGTTTACAAGGAACCACTTAGTAATTTTCTGAAAGACAGTATTGACAATTTCATCAGATAATTCTTGTTTCTCAGGTGTGATTACTATACTTGTATCATCAGCAAAGAGAACTAACTTTGCCTCTTCATGAATATAGAATGGCAAGTCATTAATATATAATAAGAACAACAAAGGACCCAAGACTGACCCTTGTGGAACCCCATTCTGTGTACCTATGGCCACTGTGGTTTCCTGCGCGCCAGAGCTGTCATTAGGTAGCGCTGTTACTACTAGCAGTCAGACGTTCGAAGTCTCTAACTATATTCTCGATTGATGTTTGCGAAATGCCTGCCTAGTTCAATCGCTTCTCTTATCAAAATGTTCAACGTAACTGCTAAGGTCATCAGTTCCTAAGCCTACACACTACTTAATCTAAATTATCGTAAGGACAAACACACACATCCATGCCCGAGGGAGGACTCGAACCTCCGCCGGGACCAGCCTCACAGTCCGTGACTGCAGCGCCCAAGACCGCTCGGCTAATCCCGCTCGGCGCTTCTCTTATCTTCCGCCTTAAGGTAAGTGGCTGTTACGCCAGTACGTGTGCTTCGAAATGATGTTTGCCGCACTGGTCCAGGTGTTCTACCGCCGCTGTATTGGTGCGTTGTACTAAACGACTGTATACCTTGTTCAGATATCCGTCTGCTGATTGGTCGCCCCGTCTCACCTACCAGTCCACTTTCGCAGCCGATTTAGTAGACTCCTACAGTATGTAGCTTTTCGACTGCATCTTCCACTTTTATAGCTTCGGAAAACTGGCTTAATACATTCTCGGTGGAGAGTTTTGCCCACACTTTTAGTGACGCTTGTACGTGCGGTAATAAGGCATTGTTTTGTACTTTCTTCCTGCTCAATCCTATTTCTTTTATTGTGTTGTCACAGTTTTGTCTGTGATCTTCATCCTATAAGCATAGGCTCCAAAGATGGACCAGAGGTTTTGCAGTTCCACCTTCAGTTGTTCTTCATCACTGATCCTGTGGGCCCTCTTGGTTAAAATGTGCAGGCCAAACTTATTCTGCGTAGAGTGATTGTGTTGCCATTCTGAATATTATTCATAGTAAAATTGGCATTTCAGTCACCAGATTTCTGTTATTGTTTCGTCAACTGTAGCCTTCAGTTCCAACAGTCAAAGCACAGGTACGTTTACACTATTAGTGCCTCTCCACGCCACTTCAGTTGAAGAGTCTCTATATTTCTAGTACGTGTACACAATTAAATTTGCGACCTAAATTATTGTCTATTATTTCAACACTTCCCTTTGCTTCTAGTAAACAGGTCAACTGTTGATGACATAAGCGGAAATACACTCCTGGAAATGGAAAAAAGAACACATTGACACCGGTGTGTCAGACCCACCATACTTGCTCCGGACACTGCGAGAGGGCTGTAAAAGCAATGATCACACGCACGGCACAGCGGACACACCAGGAACCGCGGTGTTGGCCGTCGAATGGCGCTAGCTGCGCAGCATTTGTGCACCGCCGCCGTCAGTGTCAGCCAGTTTGCCGTGGCATACGGAGCTCCATCGCAGTCTTTAACACTGGTAGCATGCCGCGACAGCGTGGACGTGAACCGTATGTGCAGTTGACGGACTTTGAGCGAGGGCGTACAGTGGGCATGCGGGAGGCCGGGTGGACGTACCGCCGAATTGCTCAACACGTGGGGCGTGAGGTCTCCACAGTACATCGATGTTGTCGCCAGTGGTCGGCGGAAGGTGCACGTGCCCGTCGACCTGGGACCGGACCGCAGCGACGCACGGATGCACGCCAAGACCGTAGGATCCTACGCAGTGCCGTACGGGACCGCACCGCCACTTCCCAGCAAATTAGGGACACTGTTGCTCCTGGGGTATCGGCGAGGACCATTCGCAACCGTCTCCATGAAGCTGGGCTACGGTCCCGCACACCGTTAGGCCGTCTTCCGCTCACGCCCCAACATCGTGCAGCCCGCCTCCAGTGGTGTCGCGACAGGCGTGAATGGAGGGACGAATGGAGACGTGTCGTCTTCAGCGATGAGAGTCGCTTCTGTCTTGGTGCCAATGATGGTCGTATGCGTGTTTGGCGCCGTGCAGGTGAGCGCCACAATCAGGACTGCATACGACCGAGGCACACAGGGCCAACACCCGGCATCATGGTGTGGGGAGCGATCTCCTACACTGGCCGTACACCACTGGTGATCGTCGAGGGGACACTGAATAGTGCACGGTTCATCCAAACCGTCATCGAACCCATCGTTCTACCATTCCTAGACCGGCAAGGGAACTTGCTGTTCCAACAGGACAATGCACGTCCGCATGTATCCCGTGCCACCCAACGTGCTCTAGAAGGTGTAAGTCAACTACCCTGGCCAGCAAGATCTCCGGATCTGTCCCCCATTGAGCATGTTTGGGACTGGATGAAGCGTCGTCTCACGCAGTCTGCACGTCCAGCACGAACGCTGGTCCAACTGAGGCGCCAGGTGGAAATGGCATGGCAAGCCGTTCCACAGGACTACATCCAGCATCTCTACGACCGTCTCCATGGGAGAAAAGCAGCCTGCATTGCTGCGAAAGGTGGATATACACTGTACTAGTGCCGACATTGTGCATGCTCTGTTGCCTGTGTGTATGTGCCTGTGGTTCTGTCAGTGTGATAATGTGATGTATCTGACCCCAGGAATGTGTCAATAAAGTTTCCCCTTCCTGGGACAATGAATTCACGGTGTTCTTATTTCAATTTCCAGGAGTGTACATAGAGGATATCAAGTAACGCCACTGATTGTGGCTGTTGGAAAGCCCATAACAATTTATAAACCTTAACAAAATTCCTTAAGCAATAAAATACACAGTCCCGCAAAATACAAGAAAAACTGGGAATGCATACAATTCAAAAGTGACTCCCAGCTGTTAAACATCATCAGAAACTATAATAATAACCCTTAAATAAATACACAATCCCCAAAAATACAAGAAAAGCTGGGAAGGCATACAATTAAAATGTGACCCAACTAATGCTCACCAGCGAAAACATTAACAGTAACCCTTAAATAAATACACAATCCTCCAAAATACAATAAATGTGACAAATTACTGCAACCTGTAATCACAGGAAACTGACAGCAACGACGCAAATTTGAAAATGAATGTAGTTGGCTTATGACTGCGGATGAAAAAACTCAACAGTTCATACTCTTAAGTAAAGGCCTTTAAGACTTAACACGCTCCAGAACCAGCAAAGTAGGGACTACAAGATTTAAA
Organism: Schistocerca cancellata; assembly: GCF_023864275.1. Lineage (NCBI taxonomy): Eukaryota > Metazoa > Arthropoda > Insecta > Orthoptera > Acrididae > Schistocerca > Schistocerca cancellata. The sequence continues at coordinate 117,990,575 of NC_064628.1, read as the reverse complement.
GAAGTTGTTAAAGGGCAAATATAGTCACAAGGAACTTGACTTGCAGAACATACCTCAACGCTTTCTAAACTCTCAGTATTTGAATAGATTAAAGGTTCCGGAATTTGTTGGGCGACACTCCGCGGTGCCAAGTAAACAACGATCACATTTACTTCACTTGAGCTATCGCAAGGTAGCTGATAGAGGCACTTGACTGCGGGCAAACCTAGACGCCGTGAGACTACAGAAATGTCGCTACAGCAGGAAGAAAACACATCACTGCTCTGGACCCAGGAAAGAGGAACGAATCTACCGCTGCCAGAACTACTCTGCCAACATACGTCAGAAAGGAAACAGTAATCTGCCCAAATGAGGCTACAAACGACAATATCTAAGATGTAGGAAATATTAACTTATTGTCGAAGTGGCTACACATACCAGTCACGAGCTTGGTGCTCCTTAATATTACATGAAAACTGACGATATGAACTTCAACGATTTGCAGATCCAAATACGAGGGCACACCCTCCTTTGACATTGCATTGCCTTTTTTGTGGCGGCGTTCGTAGCGACAAACACTTCGCTGTAGAAACGGCTTACGAAGTCACCGCCACACTTTTAATAGCGGGCCGACCGGTCCGCTGGAACAGTGAACAGAAAGATGAAACCCAAACACTCTGATTAAATAAAAGTCGGTACTTATCTTTATTAACGAAGATACAGAAACACAGTAGTGACTCAGTGTCTACAGAAATCTGTCCCGTTCGAGTCGGAGCGGCTAGGTCAGCGTCGGCTGACGACAAACAACAACTCTGCTGCGATGAACACACAACTGACTAGCAAGTACACAAATCGGTGGCGAGTATACAACTGAGCGGCGAATACAGAACTGTCCTAGCGCTCGCGACTCCAGCGCTTAAGAAGCCAGAAGCCAGCGGTGGCGCGCGCAGACTTGCGGCGATTTCCTGTATCGCTGGCGCTGCTTATGCGGACGGCGTCCTGACTTTGATGCTGCCAACCTTTTGGCAGCGGGCTCGGTTGGCATTACTGGCTAGGATATAACAGCCTTCGACACAGGCTATATAGCAATACCAATTAAATCAACTCAATTTACAACAAAGAATATTCATACACTTGCAATGAATATGATCTGGAACAAACAGATAAAAATCACTTATGCTGACTGGTGACCATTCACACAATCACTCTGAGGCGTAATGAACATGACGAGTATAATTCAACATTAACACAGACGTGGGCTTACGATGACAAATACTAGTAAGAAATCAACACTTAACTCAACTCAGGTGCAAAGGAGCCATGACTTCCATAATTCTAATCAGGCATGTTATTGCCTCCAATCCGTAGAGGTGATTTACAGGTGCCTTACTGTTTGAACCTCCAGAGTTGGCCCAGTGCTTGCTAACCAGGTTGCACTCCGCGTCAGCTGCCCTTCTCGCAACTCGCCGCTATCAATACTTATTCTAGCCGGAAAACTCTGGTTGCGACCAACTTAACAACTCGCGGTTCACTAGCACCACGTCTGGGCAGCAGGTCTCCCACTATCTGCCGCTACCACCGCCCACCAAACCCAACAACACACTCCTCCACCAAAGACCTTAGCCCTGGCTTATGACCATGATCGAAATCGGCTATACAAGCAATTAGTGGCGCCAGTGGAGCGGCATGCCCGCCAAAATTAAAGCCGTCACGGCTCACACTTGTTTGACCATTACTTGAATATTATTCGTCTTTTTGTGATTCGCACCAAATAGGATTGCTAGACGATATAGAGCAGATCCTAAGAAGAGTAAGCATTATTGCGTCACGGAGATGCTCAGTAACCTCCAGTTGCAGACCCTACAAGAGAGGCGTACTGTATCACGGTACGTCTGCTGTTAAAATTCCGGCAGTTAACCTTCCTAGAGAAGTCAACCAATATATTGCTTCCCTCGTGGAAAGACCATAAAGGTAAAATTAGAGAGATTAGAGTCCACTTGAAGGATTATCAGCAATCGATATTCCCGCGAACCATACACAACTGGAACAGGAAAAGTGGGAAGTGAGACTGTTACAGAAAGTACCTCACGCCAGACACTATAAGGGAGCTTACGGAGTACAAATGTAGATGTAAATATAAATGTGTGAGATCGCAGAAGGTTTTACCGCCTTTTTTGTTCTGTTTTTTGGAATGCAGATGAAGAAGAGATGATGTCCAGCCACTCCGCTATATTCCTGTTTCTCTAACCACATAGACGGTAGCTGTTGGCTTATTGATAGCTCTGACATCTCCATGCTATCAGAGTTCAGAAACTACTGAATCCTTGCCTGGTGCTTTGTTGTTATTTAGGAACTACATAATTTACCCGATTTCCCCTTTTTTTGGGGTGGATGTGAGTCTGGGTTTGAAGACAGCTTTCTTCGGAAATAAATTTCTAGTTTAGATGATCACAATTTAAAAAATTCTTATGGGATATTGCTAAGATAGTTATCATCGCAAAGCAATTTTTCAGAAGGATTTATTTACTTGGTGTCTGAATGGTAGGTATGTTTCGTGAAACCCTGCAATGAGTGTACCAGCTGTTTTCTGTCTAAATATCTCCTTTTTGCAAGATCGTCTTTGCCTGGTTAATCGTCTTTGTGCCTTTGTGTCATCGCATAAATGTACACAAGGGGTGTTTAGCAGATAGATGACATAGTTTCATTGAGTAAATCCCGGTCCTCTGTATCTACAGATCCTAGTTCCTCGGTGACCTCTCAGTTGATTATGAGATTTTACACGTCGAATAATGAAATTGCATTTGGACCTTCCTGGTGTTTTCGGAACGAAGCTACACTTTGAAAAATTGTTCTCAGAATCAAGACTGGCACTTCTTGGAAATGGTACATTCTGAATCTCTCGCTTTAGCTTAGTGAGTGGTAGCATGCTCACACTGAAACTCAAGGCTGGCACTATTCAGAAATGTCAGATTCTGAATCTCTCGCTGTAACTTCCATGAATGGTACCGTGACCAAAATATAACTCAGTATGTTTGGAATCTGGGGATGTCCAGGTCATTTGTTTTCTCGACCAAAATTCGAGGACTGCCGATTTCACAACTAGCTTGAACATCTTATATCGATAACTAACAATATAGCGACGATGTCAAAGAAATATATTTGACTCGTGGAATCAAGTGTAGAAAGAATACTGTAATTAAAAAATCGTGAATAAACAAATTCTCATCACTCCACGTCGGATGCAATCTCCTGAATGCCAATAAGACAGGAGCTAGCATTGTATAATAACGAGGTTACTTGTTTTAAATTAGATATTGAGCTGTAGGACATTTCAAATTATTTACCTTGAATCGTAAGTACACTGCAATCGTAAGTACACTGCAGAGCCTGGCGAAGATGCCTCTATAGGTCCCGGGTGGGCCGACAGTGCACCACAAAAACCCAGGCTGTGAACATTCCTTGGACAACGACGTCAGATATTTACTATCCAGAACCCATAGCAGCACGGGACTATCATTCTCCAGGATTTGTGGTGCTTCAGTTTGTTGTATAGAAGCCACAGGGGAATGATCAGAGTGAAACAGCTGACACGCCGCAGTGTTTACTGGGCGTGAACAGGGGGTGAACATAAGTAGTGAAACACCGTGAGAAATGAATGCTTGAGCATTAATGCAGGTGCCAGCCCAAAGTCTTGAGGTTGTGCTATTGTATTTGACCACGAATGGCACCTGTGCAATGTCCTCAAAACGTTGAAAGTGTCAGTCGTGGTCATAACAGTGTTCTGTGTTGTAGTGAATGCATTATGCCCGAGCCCAGTGTATTAGAGCTAGGGAAGATTCTTGGTGCTCTTATGGTGGGTGCGTCAGTCAGCAAAATGTCCGAAGTGTCTAGTGTTTCAAGAGGTACCGAATCGATGGTTCATAGTGCATACAGTGAAGGCTGAAAAATCATCCTCTAAGTCATAACGCTGACGAAAGTATGATGTGAGTGATCGGGACGGACTTTCATTGGAGAGGATTGAGACGAAAAGATGAGGACGACAGCTGCAAAAGCCAGTGCACAACTGAATGTCGCACTCGCTAATCCTATCAGCACCAAAACATTGCGAATGGAGCTCCACAAGCCGGTAATTTCAGGGCGAGCCGGATTTCAAGAACCTCTCATCATTTACGCAAATGATCCTAACAGGTAAGCGTGGTGTCGAAGTCATAAAACATAGACTACGGAGCAGTGTAAGAATTTTATTCGATAGGATGAGTGTTGTTTAAAACTGTTTCCAACTTCTTCTGGCTGAATTTACGTACTTAGAATGAAATGAGGGTTCCTTGATGTTTGGGCAGCCATAGCGTGGTGTTCCATGGGCCCCATGGTTACTCTGCAAGACTAAAGTATTGTCAAAACTATTGTCACCATTTTGGCTGGTCTGGTCCATCCCACGGTATAATGTTTGTCCTCAGTGGTGCTGCTGTGTTGCGTCCCCTATTCACTCAGAATAACAAGGACTGGTTTTGCGAGCACGAGGATGAGTTGTCGCTTCTCCCCGGACCACCTCTGTCACCAGATCCCAAGATTATTGATCGACTGTGATGTTATTTGGAGAGAAGGATGTGTGATCGCTATCCATCTCCTTCATTGGTATCTGATCTTGCCCTCATCTTGGTTGCTTACCTTCCCAAAATTAAAGTCTCCAAATTGGCGCTATACATTACCTTATTGCTGTTTACCATGTTAAAATTTCGCCGCGCGGAATTAGCCCAGCGGTCTAGGGCGCTGCAGTCTTGGACTGTGCGGCTGGTCCCGGCGGAGGTACGAGTCCTCCCTCGGGCATGGGTGTGTGTGTTAGGATAATTTAGGTTAAGTAGTGTGTAAGCTTAGGGGCTGATGAACTTAGCAGCATTTTGTTAAAATTTCACGTCTCTACTCTGTGAGTACACGCTTGTAGATTTTGATTTGTTTGAGCATTGGTTAACAAAACTGAAATGAAACCCTAATAGAAATTATTGACTCGTCTGAAGGTACTGGGGTGATAATATGTCTTACATCTTTGTTTAACTTCCGATAACTAGTTACTTCTACACTCACAGAGGTAGTCGACGCTACTCCTACTTAGCGGATCAGTCGTGCCCGTGGAGTCAGTTGTATGCTGGAGTTAGTTGAAACATTTTCACCGGTAATGGGCTAGAGGCACTACACTGTCGTGTGATTTGACATTGTGGCCGATTGGGTAACTTCTGCTTGTCTTCTTCTATTTCTAATACCCTTCCTGCAGTCCAGACCTGATTGTTAACTTTGAGAAATGCCTTAAGAAGGATGTTAGCCTAAGTGGATGAAATCTGGCACACGACGTCGACGACTATTAAACTGTTACTCCAGTATGATCACAGCGGAAATTATTTGGTGAGATCATTATGCCATAATTGTCTCTTCAGAGATTACGGAAAAATTGGCACTGAACTTTCACTGATTACTATTTATCATGGATACTTATCACATTTACCTTGTCTTCCTCTGGATGGAATGATAACAGGTCAGTACTGTTACATGTCTTTTTTATTAGCTTACCTGCGACCTATTATAACCATCGCCTTGGTTTCTTAAATTATCTGTTAGTCTCAGGAGTGACAAAGGAGAACACAGTTTCTGCAGAGCTTAATCACAATTACCTTTTACAAGTATTCTGTTGTAACATCCACATATTTCAAGTTCTTGTTTAAACTGGTGTTTTAACAACCTGAATTCTCATTTCTAATTATGTTCCTTTCTCTCTCTTATTGTTCTGTATTATTTATTGTCACTAGTTGTTATTAGTATTCCGAGGCTCCAGTAGGCCTATGTGGATACCAATGAACCAGAAGAAGTATGTCTTACAGTCTTAAAGTAAACATTATGTAATTAATTCTGTGTGCCAAAGGCTTTATTTTCAAAAATGTTACCGAGATTATTTAACTTTTGTATAGATCAAATCTTCTTTCATAATCAAATGTTGAGATACATTTTTCAAGAAATAGTATGTTTTTTTTATTTCCTCCACCTTTCCACCTAACTGCCTTATGCGTATCAGTTAAACCTTAGGTTGTGACTGGTGAAAGGTCCGAATTCACGTCAAAGCAATTGCAAGGATTCTGTTCAAAGAACGACGTTGAACATACAACGTCTGCACTGTTACACTCGAGAGCATCATGGACGCAGAACGAGCACTCCACCTATTAGAACAACCGTTGATGACGATGAGAGACAAACAGCTAATCGACTAAGTAATCGTAATCATAGATATGTTGGTTACAATGTTCTTCTTAGTCATATATGCCGGTTTTGCCAATAAAGTCCTTCAGTTCCGTTAAGTACCTGTTGCTCTCAATAGCAATACTACCGAGAAAACAATGATGGTTCACCTGATCAGTTCTGATGTCATGAGTTTTGATATTGGTTTTAGGTTCTCCCATATTTTTTCGCACTATCGTCATGTTTTTCGTTTGTTCAGTTTTAGTTTCCAGAGGTTGATGGTGTCTAATAGGACCTGCAGAATTGTATCCTTTCTTTTTCGGAGTCTGCAACTATCACGATGTCATCAGCAAATCTACTAGAATGTATCCTTTCGCTATTGGCTTATATTCCCTTTTTCTTCTCCGTAATGATCTGCTAAGCTTCACTAACACATTAAATAAGTGTAAAATTAAGGAACATTGACTAACTCCTTTTCTGATTTTTTTAAAATGTATTTTTATACTTTGGTTCTGATACAATTGATTATTCATTCTTTATTCCTCCTAGTCAGATACTATTTTCTTCGTAATTCAAATGAATTGCTCCCAGTCCACACTGTCAAAAGCTTTTTCTAAGTTAATGTAAGTAAGACTTCTATTCATATCCATCTTTCTTCCAATATCATGTGCAGGGCAAAAGTTGTTTCTCTTCATCCTCTGTCTTCTATAAATCTAAACTGATGTTCTGTAATATACTTACTTACTGTTCTTTTTATCCCGCCCTCAATTATATTAATGAGTGTTCTGCAGGCACGTGATAATATTGATAATTTCTATAAGTGATTGCCAATTGCCTTTCCTTTTTTTAGGTATGGCAATACAAGTGAAAATACTACAGATTTCCCTCTAGATTTGCACCGGAGTGTTCTGATTTTCTTATAAACTGGGTTCCGTTTTCCGTCTTTTTCAGGAATGCGTTTGGTAGATTTCTCCTTTTCTTCTCTGCATCTGCTTGAGATGTGATTTGGAATTCTTTTGTATTCATCTTCATTGTTTTCTCGCTGAGGGTCATTCTTTCTGAATTAGATCAAGTATCATCGAAGTTTGTTCTGGGGTCAACTTTCCTCTTTACTAAAACTCATTTGTTCCCTCAATTGCACGCATCGAGATGTTGTTTCCCTCCATTGGCTTTTCCCTTTCATTAGTTATTTCGTTGTTTCTTTCTTGAGAAACGGTCTTTATTGCTTCTCCTTTCAATCGTTCTACCAGAATTTCTTTTTGACAGATATCTTGGTTATTTTAAAGCTGATATTGCACTTGGCTACACAAGTGTATCTTCACAACGTCTGCACCTGTATGATTATGACACTGAAAATGACTGAGCATTTATGCTGATACTGCGTTAACTTCAAAGAAAATTTTCGTGTTGATCCCAAAACTGCTTTTATATTTTACTCGTCTGTAGCTTTTCTCAAGCAATGCAGTATTTAGCATCTCGATTTATATTTTCGTAATATCAGGTCAGCTGATGTGTTTGGATTACAGTGTATGTGAAAATGATGGTCTTTTGCCCTCCAGTATCTGCTGAGTAAGTATTACTTTTCAAAACTATCATTCAATTGAATGTGAATGTCAAGCAACAACTTCCTGTATTTATATGCGACAGCAATTGGAAATTAGCCAAATGCATTGGTTGCCCATGAAATCTATTATTTTACTATCGTATCTAATCGCAGTTTATCGTCAATTCATGGTCGCAAAACACTGGGTAGCGTATTAAGACGGTTTCAACATTGGCAGTGTGGATTTATGACACGAATCGTAAAATGCAATTTCAGAAAAAAAAATATATTTTATCAACAGAATTAGCAAGCATTCAGCAATATTTTACTGTCGTCATGAACAGGACTTACGTATAAAAATGAATTCAGACGCTATAAAGCTTTGGCTCGCTTCAAAGAGTTTCTTGTTAATTGTCACAATCTATTTTGCATCCGTAATAAACTGTGAAAATTTATCACATGCTCCAGAAAACGACATAACAATGGCTTTATGAGACTTTAACGAGGTCGCTTATTACGCTAGCAAAATAATAGCATTCAGATGAGTTTTCAGTGTCTTTTGCGATTATGTAATTATTTTATTAATTCCAGCTCCAGTGTTTCACGCGGTTAGCGCAACATGAGACTGGTTAAACCGCTGAAGGCGTTAGGTGTGGAACCCTGCTGTCATGAATCCATAGCAGAAGGAAGAGCCGCTGTTGCGGTAGGTACAAGTTTTGTGAGGGCGCGGTTATTTGTATTTCGTTCTACAGAAAACGTTTCACTCACCTTTCGATGATTTATTCTTCGATGAGTTATTCTTTTGCAGTACTGTCCAAATGCCCTTGCTGTTGGAAAGATGTGTAGTGTTCGTCGGCTAGAAAAAGCTGTAGAGGAAATTAGCCGCACAACACATCTCTGCAGACCGCATCAAAGTGCTTTTCAGTATCAGGTTATTTGAGAGATTAATTGAAAGGTTGTTTTCGAGTAAAAAGTTCAAAATATTGTGACTTTTTTGATACAAAACACCGCCAAACCCGTGCTAATCTTAAGTTACAGTTTCATCATTACGGAATCCCACTGACTCTCAATAGCCATCTTACGGTAATTAACCAAGCGCTTTAGATTCCTCCGGCGGGAGTATTCGATCAGGGTCCTGTGCGCCTTCCTGAATCCCAGAATTGGCGTGGCAGCGACCAGTTTTCTGAGCAGTTCTTAAGAGAAAACTTCCTAGCGAAAATACCGATCTCGAACCTTTCTAAAAACAATGGCAGTCCCTGGGAATATACGTCGCATGCTTTGACCGCCTGTTTGGCGTCTAGCCCGACATTTTGCCTCTTTTTTCCCCCTCTTTTCTTCTGTTATGTTCCCACGCTAGGAAAAAGCTCGCAAACGTCACTAAAATGAAGACATCTGGATTGGCTAGATTATCATGACGTAAAATTTCTAGACGCGAGTTTCTCGAAGATGAGTTACAGTAGACGTGTTGGGAGGGCTGCATTCTTCCTATGTAGATGCGAATACAGCAGCGTCTGCTTAATTTTTTTTTCATTGGCGGGAAAAACTGCAAATTTCCGCTCCAGACGCGGCAAACGTGTACAGAACTAACGCGCTTTTTCTTTTTCGGACACTTCGGATTCTGCTCTGAGTAGGGTGCATGCAGAGAGGACGCTTCCGCCCCAGTTGCAACAGAGTAATTCAGCGCTTTACACACTGTAGAGGCACTTCACGTTCCGCGTGCACAGCTGGGACACTCTTCTGTCAGGGTGCTACAGCCGGAAACTTCGAGAAACAGACTACCGGTTCGGAACTCGTCCGAGAACAATGCAGCATCGGAACACGTGCAGGCGCACGCAGCGAGCCGTCGGCATCTCCCGGACCAGCACGTTTATATTCCAACGAAGGTGAGATCTGCAGACAGCACCGGCGGTAGGGTTTGCGATGAATTTAATAACGCTCATTAATTTCACAATTAGTATCTACAGGGTGTTTCAAAAATGACCGGTATATTTGAAACGGCAATAAAAACTAAACGAGCAGCGATAGAAATACACCGTTTGTTGCAATATGCTTGGGACAACAAGTACATTTTCAGGCAGACAAACTTTCGAAATTACAGTAGTTACAATTGTCAACAACAGATGGCGCTGCGGTCTGGGAAACTCTATAGTACGACATTTTCCACATATCCACCATGCGTAGCAATAATATGGCGTATTCTCTGAATGAAATTACCCGAAACCTTTGACAACGTGTCTGGCGGAATGGCTTCACATGCAGATGAGATGTACTGCTTCAGCTGTTCAATTGTTTCTGGATTCTGGCGGTGCACCTGGTCTTTCAAGTGTCCCCACAGAAAGAAGTCACAGGGGTTCATGTCTGGCGAATAGGGCGTCCAATCCACGCCGCCTCCTGTATGTTTCGGATAGCCCAAAACAATCACACGATCATCGAAATATACATTCAGGAAATTAAAGACGTCGGCCGTGCGATGTGGCCGGACACCATCTTGCATAAACCACGAGGTGTTCGCAGTGTCGTCTAAGGCAGTTTGTACCGCCACAAATTCACGAAGAATGTCCAGATAGCGTGATGCAGTAATCGTTTCGGATCTGAAAAATGGGCCAATGATTCCTTTGGAAGAAATGGTGGCCCAGACCAGTACTTATTGAGGATGCAGGGACGATGGGACTGCAACATGGGGCTTTTCGGTTCCCCATATGCGCCAGTTCTGTTTATTGGCGAAGCCGTCCAGGTAAAAATAAGCTTCGTCAGTAAACTAAATGCTGCCCACATGCATATCGCCGTCATCAATCCTGTGCACTACATCGTTAGCGAATGTCTCTCGTGCAGCAATGGTAGCGGCGCTGAGGGGTTGCCGCGTTTGAATTTTGTATGGATAGAGGTGTAAACTCTGGCGCATGAGACGATACGTGGACTTTGGCGTCGTTTGGACCGCAGCTGCAACACGGCGAACGGAAACCCGAGGACGCTGTTGGATCACCTGCTGCACTAGCTGCGCGTTGCCCTCTGTGGTTGCCGTACGTGGTCGCCCTACCTTTCCAGCACGTTCCTCCGTCACGTTCCCAGTCCGTTGAAATTTTTCAAACAGATCCTTTATTATATCGCTTTTCGGTCCTTTGGTTACATTAAACCTCCGTTGAAAACTTCGTCTTGTTGCAACAGCACTGTGTTCTAGGCGGTGGAATTCCAACACCAGAAAAATCCTCTGTTCTAAGGAATAAACCATGTTGTCCACAGCACACTTGCACGTTGTGAACAGCACACGCTACAGCAGAAAGACGACGTACAGAATGGCGCACCGACAGACTGCGTTGTCTTCTATATCTTTCACATCACTTGCAGCGCCATCTGTTGTTGAAAATTGTAACTACTGTAATTTCGAAAGTTTGTCCGCCTGAAAATGTACTGTTGTCCCAAGCATATTGCAACAAACGGTGTATTTCTATCGCTGCTCGTTTAGTTTTTATTGCCGTTTCAAATATACCGGTCATTTTTGAAACACCCTGTACTAGGCTAATGGGGTTGCCACAGTTGCAGAGCTACTTCACTTATATTCCGGGAATGTATGCAGTCACTGTTGTCGAATCGCGGATTTGAGTGACTTAAAATTTAATATGTTACACGGCTGTTAGAGGCCTTCTCTTCCTGACATTTCTAACCGCAAGTCACTTCAGTTTTATCTTTTTATGTTTACTGTTACTGTTGTTGCATCAGGAATAACTCTTACTGATTTAATTGATAGTTTTTTAACGAAATCTGCTCAAGAATCTATTGTACTTTTGAAATTAATTTTATAGCTAGTCATCCCTACGTCTAATTAATGAAACTGTGTGATTACACCCATCCATTCACCCATTGCTGGACCAGACCGAAAATTAGCGTTTATGAACTCCGTTGCGGACAGTTTAAATAGCGGGATTCATTGAAGGGAGAGGCCTAGATAGATAACTAACTAGCATTACTTCTCAGTCTCTTTAAGGGCAAGGAGGGATTTTGCACACTGAGTAGTTCATTGTCTCTGCTCGGCTCTCCGACTTCACTCGGCACTTCATTGGCCCAGATCATAGTACATCAAAATAGCTCTGTGCTCACTCTAACCATTACGTGACTTATTGCTCCTTCTAAGAGTTAATAAACATTGCATTAACCCTGACAGAATAATTATAACAACAATAACAAAAACATCACAACTATGGATCTCCAGAAACAAAGGCACCAGAACTATTTATCTTCATGGATCTGAAGACAGTCGCTAATCTACCGAAATCGATAATAGCCAACTGCAATTTTTTTCGTTGTTGTGGTCAACAGTATTGAAATTTTGACAGTTTGTAAAAGAAACGCTGCCAAAATTGTGACTACATCTACAATGCTCACTGGCTAAAATTATTCTGCGACATTCAAGAAACACAATGCAACTAAACTAATAAACCGCAGTCAGCTTCTATATTCATCAAACGACTGAAATCGGTACATGTCAATTTTGGACATGGTACGTTAGATATTTTAGATACTTCTTAGAAACAGAAGCATTTAATTTTAGATAGTCGCCTATTCTATTCTCTGAATTTATATTTTCTCTTCCCTCTCTGTCTCTCTTCCCAATTTGCTCGTATCTTCCCACGTACAGGTTAACTGCTGTCAAGAACTGTATTGCTCAGTTTACAGTTCATTACGTAACCCTCATCGATCCACATAAACAGTTCATCATTAATTCCTTCTTTGGCGGGCATGCAGTATTTGATATTCATGTATTAATGTCCATGTAACAAATGTGGCTGTAATAACTTCGTGATCAAATGCGCATTGTAATGTGCATGCGGAATGAACAGCAAAAATTTATTTAAAAATATTATATTTAATGTTTTGGGTTAATTGTACAATTCATGAATAATACATTTTTGTAGTAGTAATTCCTGTTGAAATTAGTTTATGCAATACAATATGTTGCCGTGAGTATGGAAGTGTAATGTGTAATACACGAGAAAAGTATCACACCACAGTATAACACACGAAGGAGCTCAAACTGCAAGCTTCTCTCATCCCTTTCTACTACTTTTACCTTATTATTTGAGCCCTTTCTTTGACCAGTTACCTTCTTCTTCACCTTGATTCCTTCTGTACTCCTGCCACACATGTATGTTAGACGTCATGACTCACACTTGAAATCAGAGCTTTTCCTCAAGTTCGTACATTAATTACTATATTATTATTATTAACTTTATAAATTACCTTTGTACTACACAAATTTTAATTTTGACACACAAAGGCTGTCTGGATAGATGTCAGAGAGAACACCATTTTGGATCACTTTCTGGCGTTAGGAACTTGCTTATTAATAATAGTGATGCTGTAACTGTTGATTGGTAATATTTACTGACAAAATGCAACCTAACGCTAGATTGCGTACTTACGGCTATCTTGTGTGGACTTTTTTTAGTACGGCTTTAAAAGAGACAGAGGTTATTAACTGATCACCGATGCGTCGGTACTCGATTGTGTTCAGGAGACGTACGGATTTATTACGCGAATAATTGACCTTTTGACCCGGATTGCCTTCACGCAATCAGAATCTTCGATGAAAATACTAAAGGCACCTACACTCCTGGAAATTGAAATAAGAACACCGTGAATTCATTGTCCCAGGAAGGGGAAACTTTATTGACACATTCCTGGGGTCAGATACATCACATGATCACACTGACAGAACCACAGGCACATAGACACAGGCAACAGAGCATGCAAAATGTCGGCACTAGTACAGTGTATATCCACCTTTCGCAGCAATGCAGGCTGCTATTCTCCCATGGAGACGATCGTAGAGATGCTGGATGTAGTCCTGTGGAACGGCTTGCCATGCCATTTCCACCTGGCGCCTCAGTTGGACCAGCGTTCGTGCTGGACGTGCAGACCGCGTGAGACGACGCTTCATCCAGTCCCAAACATGCTCAATGGGGGACAGATCCGGAGATCTTGCTGGCCAGGGTAGTTGATTTACACCTTCTAGAGCACATTGGGTGGCACGGGATACATGCGGACGTGCATTGCCCTGTTGGAACAGCAAGTTCCCTTGCCGGTCTAGGAATGGTAGAACGATGGGTTCGATGACGGTTTGGATGTACCGTGCACTATACAGTGTCCCCTCGACGATCACCAGTGGTGTACGGCCAGTGTAGGAGATCGCTCCCCACACCATGATGCCGGGTGTTGGGCCTGTGTGCCTCGGTCGTATGCAGTCCTGATTGTGGCGCTCACCTGCACGGTGCCAAACACGCATACGACCATCATTGGCACCAAGGCAGAAGCGACTCTCATCGCTGAAGACGACACGTCTCCATTCGTCCCTCCATTCACGCCTGTCGCGACACCACTGGAGGCGGGCTGCACGATGTTGGGGCGTGAGCGGAAGACGGCCTAACGGTGTGCGGGACCGTAGCCCAGCTTCATGGAGACGGTTGCGAATGGTCCTCGCCGATACCCCAGGAGCAACAGTGTCCCTAATTTGCTGGGAAGTGGCGGTGCGGTCCCCTACGGCACTGCGTAGGATCCTACGGTCTTGGCGTGCATCCGTGCGTCGCTGCGGTCCAGTCCCAGGTCGACGGGCACGTGCACCTTCCGACGACCACTGGCGACAACATCGATGTACTGTGGAGACCTCACGCCCCACGTGTTGAGCAATTCGGCGGTACGTCCACCCGGCCTCCCGCATGCCCACTATACGCCCTCGCTCAAAGTCCGTCAACTGCACATACGGTTCACGTCCACGCTGTCGCGGCATGCTACCAGTGTTAAAGACTGCGATGGAGCTCCGTATGCCACGGCAAACTAGCTGACACTGACGGCGGCGGTGCACAAATGCTGCGCAGCTAGCGCCATTCGACGGCCAACACCGCGGTTCCTGGTGTGTCCGCTGTGCCGTGCGTGTGATCATTGCTTGTACAGCCCTCTCGCAGTGTCCGGAGCAAGTATGGTGGGTCTGACACACCGGTGTCAATGTGTTCTTTTTTCCATTTCCAGGAGTGTATTTGAATACAAAAACGGAAATGAAAGCAAGTTAGTTGAACACATTAGTAGTCTCCCAAATACAATCGAGACACCGCGATAAAGAGCGAACCTGTAACAAAGCTCATATACAATTTGAACATCATTTTTGGTTAGTGAAAGAAAAGAATAAGAAGAAAATTACTGCATCGTAAAAGATTAATATATTTTGAACAAATTGGATTTAAACTTCTACACATTGACAAATACACGTCACGATAAGGCCGCTGGCTGCAGCTGCGCCGCAGCACGGAGCGTCATTTGCTCTGCGAACGTCGAGGAGTGCGGAAGCATAGCTCTGGGTGTCTCGCTGGGCGCTGGCTTGCTACGTTCACCTGTGTTAACGTGCCACAGCAATCAATGCCTCGGCGACGTGCATGGTGACGTCGCTCGCGGCGCAGCGTTCCTGTGTATCGTGCTTTGAAGGCTATTGATATTGACTTGGCTGGACTTGGAGTGTCGTCGTAACTGCCGTCTGCTTCACGTCTGCTGTGCAGCGTGCTACCTTAATTTAAGTATTAACTGTATTTTTCTTACTTGTCACTTCTTCTTCCGTGTGTATTTGCTTTTACGAAGCTTTAATTGTCGAATGCTATTAATAGTTCCATAGATTTCGTGTTTGTTTTGAATGCAGTCAGAGAGAGTCCCTTTAGTCAACCATAGTGCCAGTAGTGCTAGTGTTTGTTTTCAATACAGTACAGAGACAGGTAGTGCTATTTTCATTGTTTTCTACAAGAAGTGGCTAGCAACCACAGTTTAGTGAATAAACAGCCGCCTTTAGTGAATTAGCAGTCTAGTTAAAGGTTGATTAACTCTCTTCAGTAAATTGATTCCTTAGGATGGATAGGATGTGTGACTGCTGTGTGCGGACGCAGGAGGAGCTGGCCACTGTTCGCGAACAGCTGAGCGTGTTGATGGCCGCGGTCAGCCGTCTTCAGGCTGCTGCCTCGGAGTGTAGCGGCAGTGGGGAGTCTGGTGCGTCGCAAGGTACACCCCAGGTGTTACATGCTTCACCCACAGTCCCTGCTGTCGAGACATCTTCGCATGTACTGCGCGCTGTTGGGCCACCCTCTCCCCAAGGGGAGTGGCGGGTTCAGCGGCGTTCGCGGCGCACGAGGCGGAGGGTCAATGTGGAGGCTGGCCGTGTGGCATCGCCCGCTCTGCCTGTGAGTGGACATGTGGCTGCTCCTTCAGCAAGGTCCGAGCAGGCACACGAGTGGAGGGGTTTATTAGTTATTAGTTATTGGAAGCTCCAACTTCAGGCGGGTGATGGAGCCCCTTAGGGAAATAGCGGGAAGGTCGGGGAAGAAGGCCAGTGTTCACTCTGTCTGCTTGCCGGGGGGTCTCATCCGAGATGTGGAGGAGGCCCTACCGGCGGCGATGGAGAGCACTGGGTGCACCCGACTGCAAATTGTTGCTCATGTCGGCACCAATGACTCCTGCCGTCTGGGGTCAGAGGTCATCCTCAGTTCGTACAGGCGGTTGGCGGAATTGGTGAAGGCGGAAAGCCCCGCTCGCGGGGTGAAATCAGAGCTAACTATTTGTAGTATCGTTCCCAGAACCGATCGCGGTCCTCTGGCTTGGAGCCGAGTGGAAGGCTCAGACGATTCTGCGGAGATCTGGGGTGCAAATTTCTCGACCTCCGCTATCGGATGGAGAAATGTAGGGTCCCCCTGAATAGGTCAGGCGTGCACTACACGCCGGAAGCGGCTACAAGGGTAGCGGAGTACATGTGGAGTGCACATGGGGTTTTTTTAGGTTAGAGAATCCCCTCCCTAGGCCCGACAAGACGCCTCCTGAGACGCGGCAAGGTAGGAGTAGGCAAAATGCAACAGGGAATAGCAATATTAATGTGCTAATAGTAAACTGCAGAAGCGTCTACAGAAAGGTCCCAGAACTGCTCTCATTAATAAACGGTCACAACGCTCATATAGTACTAGGGACAGAAAGTTGGCTGAAACCAGACGTAAACAGTAATGAAATCCTAAACTCAGATAAGAATGTATACCGCAGAGACAGGCTGGACAGTGAAGGGGGAGGCGTGTTTATAGCGATAAGAAGTGCAATAGTATCGAAGGAAATTGACGGAGATCTGAAACGTGAAATGATTTGGGTGAAGGTCACGGTTAAAGCAGGCTCAGACATGGTAATTGGATGTCTCTATAGGACCCCTGGTTCAGCAGCTGTTGTGGCTGAGCACCTGAAGGATAATTTGGAAAATATTTCGAGTAGATTTCCCCACCAGTTCTGGGTGGAGATTTTAATTTGCCGGATATAGACTGGGAGACTCAGACGTTCATAACGGGTGGCAGGGACAAAGAATCCAGTGACATTTTTTTAAGTGCTTTATCTGAAAACTACCTTGAGCAGTTAAACAGAGAACCGACTCGTGGCGATAACATATTAGACCTTCTGGTGACAAACAGATCCGAACTATTTGAAAAAGTTAACGCAGAACAGGGAATCAGCGATCATAAAGCGGTTACGGCATCGATGATTTCAGCCGTAAATAGGAATATTAAAAAGGGTAGGAAGATTTTTCTGTTTAGAAAAAGTGACAAAAAGCAGATTTCAGAGTACCTGTTGGCTCAACACAAAAGTTTTGTCTCAAGTACAGATAGTGTTGAGGATCAGTGGACAAAGTTCAAAACCGTCGTACATAATGCGTTAGATGAGTATGTGCCAAGCAAGATCGTAAGAGATAGAAAAGAGCCACCGTGGTACAACAACCGAGTTAGAAAACTGCTGCGGAAGCAAAGGGAACTTCACAGCAAACATAAACATAGCCAAAGCCTTGCAGACAAACAAAAATTACGCGAAGCGAAATATAGCGTGAGGAGGGCTATGCGAGAGGCGTTCAATGAATTCGAAAGTAAAGTTCTATGTACTGACTTGGCAGAAAATCCTATGAAATTTTGGTCTTATGTCAAAGCAGTAGGTGGATCAAAACAAAATGTCCAGACACCCTGTGACCAAAATGGTACTGAAACAGAGGATGACAGACTAAAGGCCGAAATACTAAATGTCTTTTTCCAAAGTTGTTTCACAGAGAAATATTGCACTGTAGTTCCTTCTCTAGATTGTCGCACAGATGAAAAAATGGTAGATATCGAAATAGACGACAGAGGGATAGAGAAACAATTAAAACCGCTCAAAAGAGGAAAGGCCTCTGCACCTGATGGGATACCAGTTCAAATTTACACAGAGTACGCGAAGGAACTTGCCCCCCTTCTTGCAGCGGTGTACCGTAGGTCTCTAGAAGAGCGTAGCGTTCCAAAGAATTGGAAAAGGTCACAGGTCATCCCCGTTTTCAAGAAGGGACGTCGAACAGATGTGCAGAACTATAGACCTATATCTCTAACGTCGATCAGTTGTAGAATTTTGGAACACGTATTGTGTTCGAGTATAATGACTTTTCTGGAGACTAGAAATCTACTCTGTAGGAATCAGCATGGGTTTCGAAAAAGACGGTCGTGTGAAACCCAGCTCGCGCTATTCGTCCACGAGACTCAGAGGGCCATAGACACGGGTTCACAGGTAGATGCCGTGTTTCTTGACTTCCGCAAGGCGTTCGATACTGTTCCCCACAATCGTTTAATGAACAAAGTAAGAGCATATGGACTATCAGACCAATTGTGTGATTGGATTTAGGAGTTCCTAGATAACAGGACGCAGCATGTCATTCTCAATCGAGAGGAAGTCTTCCGAAGTAAGAATGATTTCAGGTGTGCCGCAGGGGAGTGTCATAGGACAGTTGCTATTCACAATATACATAAATGACCTTGTGGATAACATCGGAAGTTCACTGAGGCTTTTTGCAGATGATGCTGCGGTGTATCGAGAGGTTGTAACAATGGAAAATTGTACTGAATTGCAGGAGGATCTGCAGCGAATTGACGCATGGTGCAGGGAACGGCAATTGAATCTCAATGTAGACAAGTGTAATGTGCTGCGAATACACAGAAAGATAGATCCTTTATCATTTAGCTACAAAATAGCAGGCCAGCAACTGGAAGTAGTTAATACCATAAATTATCTGGGAGTACGCATTAGGAGTGATTTAAAATGGAATGATCATATAATGTTGATCGTCGGTAAAGCAGATGCCAGACTGAGATTCATTGGAAGAATCCTAAGCAAATGCAATCCGAAAACAAAGGAAGTAGGGTACAGTACGCTTGTTCGCCCACTGCTTGAATACTGCTCAGCAGTGTGGGATCCGTACCAGATAGGGTTGATAGAAGATATGGAGAAGATCCAACGGAGAGCAGCGCGCTTCGTTACAGGATCATTTAGTAATCGCGAAAGCGTTACGGAGATGATAGATAAACTACAGTGGAAGACTCTGCAGGAGAGACGCTCAGTAGCTCGGTACGGGCTTTTGTCAAAGTTTCGAGAACATACCTTCACCGAAGAGTCAAGTAGTATATTGCTCCCTCCTACGTATATCTCGCGAAGAGACCATGAGGATAAAATCAGAGAGATTAGAGCCCACACAGAGGCATACCGACAATCCTTCTTTCCACGAACAATACGAGACTGGAATAGAAGGGAGAACCGATAGAGGTACTCAAGGTACCCTCCGTCACACACCGTCAGGTGGCTTGCGGAGTATAGATGTAGATGTAGATGTAGATAAATGCATGACTTACATCTGATATTTCTTTTGTAAATGGCGCAGTCCAATAATCGTGCTCGTCAGTTCGTTCCTTCTTAAAATTAAATGTCCTTGCGTGTGCGTAAGTACATTGTATCCACACCTGAGTTACCGAAATGTGTGTTCGTCGTTTCACATAGTTTGCAGACAAAATAAAGATACAATTTGTAGCAATGCTATGTAGTACGTCTTAACATATCGGTGACCAAAAGTACAAGGGACAATGAAGTCTCTAGAATATTTCTTAACGAAAGTTTCGCAGCTTCTTGCTATCAAGCGCTGCGGCAATGATATTAAATAGTGTTTATTTAGAGTATTTAAACGCTGGACGCGCGTTTTGTTATAGGCGCACATTAAAAAAAAATTCGTCTCTTTACTTTCGCGCTGCGATACTTACCATCTTTACGAATTACAGCTCGTTCGCTGTCCGTTTCTTTTATGACAAATATCTCGTATGCAAAGTATCTGAAATCCAATAATATTACAACTTGTAACTGATAATCCCAATGGTTCCCTTTGCTCTCAGTACCAATGCTGCGCATGTTGATGCCAAAACTTACCAGCGCTTTATCCGGACAAGAGGTGTGGCTTTCAAGTAATGAATAGGATGTTGGAACAATCTAAACTCATAATGGAAAAATGTGAATATTGTGGCTGACACAGATAAGTACAATCTTCACAACAGATTCCACAATGTGTAAACTAGTTGCGAAATCGTGTTTATGATTAATAGTTACTTAAATTCTTAAAGATATCAGACGAATGCTTGAAAAAGATGTATAGTGCGCGTTAACCTACCGTGTGGACATCACCCCCGAAATAGGTCAAAATTGGAGCTGAAGATAAGACGTTTCGTAACTACAGAAGCACGCATAGCTATCCGCGAATGATGTATTAAGACACAGATACAGTTAAACAACAGATTCATGAGCACCGATTTGGAAGCCCATCTCAGTTATCGAAGCGATAAACACAAAAATGTATATTTCTAAAAACGTTGTGAGACACAACCACAATTAACATGCATGAATTAATTTTTACGTACTGATCCGTTCTACGTAGACTGACCCCATTAAATCACTTATTGAGATTCATGAACGATGAGTCACATAAAATAAACGGCTGCTTCTAAGAGAAAACTAGGCAATATGCGTGTTTTGCAGATACGGCCGCAATACTGTGCTGCGGTATAATGCAGTGTTTGCTGTTTGCGCGGGGCGGGCGCCGGCATGTGCAGAGCGATGACCCTGTTTGCCCCTCATTAGTGTTAACAAGCAGCCCATGCGGCGACTCTTGTCCGCGCTGCGGCCCGACAGATACGTCACGATCTGTCCGCGTTCCTTTGTGGGCTGGCGCCTGCCGAGTACCAGAGCGCCCAGCAGCCAGTAATGACGAGGCCTCAGGTCTGGTGCCGAGATTCCTCTGCAATGATCTTGATCTCTACTAAGCATTCCGATGATGAATTTCGATACATTTTCAAATCTTTGTGTCTCATAAGGTGCAATTATTATTTGTAGATGTTTTGTGATTGTGTATGCTTACCATATTATGTACTGGTATGCTTACTTATATCAACAAAGACTCACGAGCGAACAGCCAATGGCTGAAACTCGAAACAAAGTTTAAGAAGAATGAGAAGATTAAAATCAGCAATATTGAAAATAGCAAATGAGGTACTGAGGAAAAGGGGTCTGAAGATACGGAATACAGAATTAGACAACAATATTTTTTCAGAAAATCTTATAATTCCCATTTACAAACAGGGACCAACAAAGCCTGGGGAAAACATAAGCGGAAAAGAAATAAATCATAAAATTTAATAACAAGATATTGTAATCAATCTGAGGAAAGACACATTGCTAATGTTGGACCTGACATTCAAAGAAGACAGAATACAGCGATTAAACTTATGAAAGATGTGAACAAAAGGGAGAAAGAGTCTGCAAGCATTAATACAACAGAAAATCACCAGATAAAAAACGACGCAAAGTTATGGTATGACGAAAAGAGTGCAGAAATTTATTACATAAAAACTGATAATAAAATGGACACAAAGAAATTAAAAGGAGTCCTGATCATAGTAACAAATGGAAATGCTACTGATGTGGATGGAAATAATGTTGAATTACTCAAATATGGAGGAATCTTTCTAGAATTTTGCGTTTTCCATTTCTTTACATATGAGGTGGAACAACAGTACCACAACTGAAGAATGGAACACAGCTATTTCTTTATTAAAAGGGCAATAGCAAAGTCACGGGAAGTTGTAGAAGAATAAGTTTAATGAATGCAGGAAACAAAATTTATGACAAATTCTTAATCAAAAATTTGTAAACTATCGCTAACTCACTAATTTCTGAAGAACAAATCAGATTTTAGGATGTGACGTTCGTGCAATAATGTTTATAAGGAGACAAATTATCGAAGCCGCAGAAGGGGGGGGGGGGGGGGATGGTAGCCACACGGTCAGGGGCGCCTTGCCACGGTTCGCGCGGCTCCCCCAGTCGGAAGTTCGAGTACTGCCTCGGGCATGATTGTGTGTGTATTGTCCTTAGCGTAAGATTGCTTAAGTTAGATTAAGTAGTGTGAAAGCCTAGGGACCGAAATGACCTCAGCAGTTTGGTCCCATAGGAAGTTATCAAAAATTTCCAAAATGCCAGAATTATCGAAGTACGTCATGAGTATGGCTTAGAAAAGCATTTAGCACATATTGATTACGAGAAAGCATTGTATGAGGTGAAAAGACCCCTTTTGTGGGAAATGTTAGAAAAAAATTAGTTTTCTAAACACCATATTAATACCATAAAGAGTCTGTATGCAAATATGAAAAAAAATTTCAGGTTAGAAAAGGTTGGATGAAATTTTAAGAAACTGAGACGGTGGACAAGGGTGTAACCTATCACCTACTTTACTTAATTTACATATTGACGGAGTAATTATGAACCGGAAAGATGTAATACAGCAAGGAATTATAATATGATCTAGTGTACCATTAAAAATTCTTTTATATGTTGATGACCAGATAAAACAAAAGATAATTTAAAGAGATGATGATATAGAGTGAACCAAAACGCAGTATACAGTTTAATTACACATGAAAATCAGACAAAGATAATGACTTTGGAAGTGAAGAATCTAATTGGATCGAAAATAACACAAACGAGAAAATTTTAGGACAAGTAGCTCACGTCAGTTAACCAGCATTTGATATTAGTTTTAACTATGTCAAAGACATTAAGAAGACGGTTAATAAATTTAAAGCAATGGATGGAACAACTGGAAGAACACTGGGAAGAAAAATGAGAAAGCAAACACAAACAAAATTGTATAAAGTTGTGGTTGTACCTACTCTTGTATGTGGTTCCGAATAACAAGAAAAGTAAAATCATCAGAGAAGTAATTCATGAGATGAATAAAGGTCTGTAATAAAATTTAAAAAAATGAAAAATTGGGCAGTAAAATCAAATTTAAAAATCTTTTCAAATAACGAAAATACAGAAGAGAACACAATGAACTTGAAGGATCGTATTTAAAAGATTGCCAAAAAATAATGAATTAACGGCCGACTAGAAAGAAAAATCTTGGCAGATGTCGTAACAGGTGGGTGGATGACAGAGATCGGAAAAGGTGACGTAACACATAATCCTTGGAAGCATTTGATAGTGTATATTTATGAAATAAAGACCCAATTTTTTTTAATTTCCGTCAAGACACGCTTTGGGCACTTATGTTCTACTCCAGATATTAACGTTCATGTTACATGCCACTGCAAGACATTAGCAACGTTCCATGTGCCGCTGCATCGTCTGATATTGAGTTTTTGTGGGTGGTGTGAGTCTTACGCATAAATAAGAACAGGTTGGTTCGAAAGGCAACAACAACAGCTTACTCCAGTTGACTCCTACTTGCGAAAAATACACGTAAGTTCTATGTACTAACATAGACCAATATTCAAGTCTTCGACTATGCACTGAATGTTCACGGTAGCTGCCAAAAGCAAAGAAGAAGCACTTAATAAATTATTAATCAGGTACAAATTTTGTTTTTCATGTATGAATACCTCGTGATTTTTTATCCCTACACATTCAAAGCTCCAGACAAGTGTTTCACTACAAGTAATGTTTTCGCAACTGAAATGTTTCCATCGAGCAAAGAGTCACACCTGATATTTTGTCTTATTTACACATGCTACAGCATTTTAGATAGTAATGAAGTTATTTAACAAAGTACGTTTTTCTCTACTCAAAGTCACATTCATAAGCAACTGGTTACGACCTTCACTGTCATTCTAGAGGTCTGGTCCCCTCAAGCAAATAACACCAAGTGTATCTAGAAAACTTACATATTATGTGGGGGCTGTTTGACTCTTCATCCACTGTCTAATGAAAGGTTGGTGACTCAGACTTGTTACCCAGAAACATTCTTATAGAGCGTTACTCTGTTTCCAAGTCCGCTTTCAGGTAACTACAACCATCTTAACATGACTGCAGTTATTTTATAAGATCGTAAATATCATCAGAAACATGTCGTTTGCTTCATAAGTTTCCCAAAGAAATTTTTTTTGTAGTTTCTCTAAATCATTGAATTACAATGCTTCATTGGCTCTAATGAAGAGTACACGGCCAATAAATCCCTTATCCCTGTTCAATGCAAGCTTTTAATCCGCTTCTAAAGACCATAATCAGCCGTCTTTCGTCTCATTGCGTTATGTGATCTTCGAAGTCAGACGAACAACACTGAGTTAGGAGGCAGTTTTGCTGACTAACTCTCGCTGCATGAAGCTGAAACATCGCATACGCTAGGCAGCGACGTCAAGGTGGCTGGTGTGGAAGGTACGCGCTGGAGCGCTCCAGCCGCGTGGCGAATCCTCGCGAGTAGCGCTCATCTACATCACTCGATATGCAATCGCGAGCGGAAACACGCGGCTAACAGCGGGTTCAGTGGCGATCATCACCGCGTAACGGGCCACAGCCACCTGGCCTTGCCATGTGGGTGAGGAAAGAGACTCTGCCTATATACTCGTACTTTCGACACGACATAATGGCACTAAGGGGCCCGGCAAGTGCTCAGAAGCATTTAGAACTAGAATTTTCTTTTAGATGTTTATATTCACTTTGGACTAGGCGGTTTATAGAATACACTCTGGAAAATAAAGGAGAACAGCGAAGTTCTCAGCTCCCAATGGATGATCGAGATGAATTTGCAGTTGTCGTAATAAATTCATGCTGTGTTTTGCAAAATAATGTGCCAGAAAGAAAAGAGCATAAATTTGAAGACAGACACATAGGTCCCTCCAGAACTGGAAATTCTCACAAGTCCTACAAGCTGTCATCATGTAATTTGTTTCAGGATACAATAGAGGTCGGGCTGCTTCGAAAAGTGCACGGACACATTAAGATTTGCATGAGGCAACCTGTTCACAATTGGCAGCGGATAGCCAGCTAGCTGTCTCAACGGGACAAAAGGTGGGCCATAGTGCACGACCTTTTTTTATTGTCTGCCTCGGACAGCCTTACTGACTCACCACATCGGCCACCTTCAATCTGTATCTGCACCTGTCAGTATGCCTCCGCCTCCCACGGCTAACATGGCGCAGGAACTCTAAGTGAGCAGCCAACGGTGAGAATGTAACTGACAAAAACTCTCAATCTTCAAAACCTTTTTTAGATTACTAATATTATCGGATGTGCGTGTCTGTTTAGTATAATTACAGAGTTGATGGCTGTAATGCAACAAAATGAGTAAACCAAGTAAGAAGTCAGTGGTTGCTACCAATCACATCACCAGACTTTAAATGTAAAGCCCCCTAAAATGTTTATGGAATGCTGATGGACGTCCAGAGTCATCCAAAGTGTTTTAGAGTTAACTCTGAGGTCATTCTGACATTCTGCGAGGTGACTGTTGTTCTATGTCGTGTATCCCTACCACTTTCGCGCAACGACGCTCTGAGCGTGTTTTTTAGGGAATTGACTAGTTTGAACCTGGGACCTGTTGCTGGTAAGGAGACGTCAGACCACACATGAGATGTAGAGTTCAGAAGAGTTCAGTGAGACTAGCGATGATATAACCAAATACATAACGATTTCAGCGTCAGCTCCACTGCACTCCCTGTAAAAGAATCTTAATACTAACTAAATTTAGTGGAAGGGGTTCAAGGCTTTCCTATTTTTAGTTAGCTGGTAAAATAACGTCGAAAAAGCAGTTAAGTTTACCACTGGAAATTTTATTCTACTCACAAAACATTGTTTATAAATTGCACTATTGATAAAAGGAAACGTTTTAATACAGGATGATAAAAACCAACTGCGTTCAACAAAAATGTGAACGAATATTCCCTGAATGGGTTTCCAAGTTCTACAATGGATCGAAGGATGACCTACGCCATATCACATCTACACTCCTGGAAATGGAAAAAAGAACACATTGACACCGGTGTGTCAGACCCACCACACTTGCTCCGGACACTGCGAGAGGGCTGTACAAGCAATGATCACTCGCGCGGCACAGCGGACACACCAGGAACCACGGTGTTGGCCGTCGAATGGCGCTAGCTGCGCAGCATTTGTGCACCGCCGCCGTCAGTGTCAGCCAGTTTGCCGTGGCATACGGAGCTCCATCGCAGTCTTTAACACTGGTAGCATGCCGCGACAGCGTGGACGTGAACCGTATGTGCAGTTGACGGACTTTGAGCGAGGGCGTATAGTGGGCATGCGGGAGGCCGGGTGGACGTACCGCCGAATTGCTCAACACGTGGAGCGTGAGGTCTCCACAGTACATCGATGTTGTCGCCAGTGGTCGGCGGAAGGTGCACGTGCCTGTCGACCTGGGACCGGACCGCAACGACGCACGGATGCACGCCAAGACCGTAGGATCCTACGCAGTGCCGTAGGGGACCGCACCGCCACTTCCCAGCAAATTAGGGACACTGTTGCTCCAGGGGTATCGGCGAGGACCATTCGCAACCGTCTCCATGAAGCTGGGCTACGGTCCCGCACACCGTTAGGCCGTCTTCCGCTCACGCCCCAACATCGTGCAGCCCGCCTCCAGTGGTGTCGCGACAGGCGTGAATGGAGGGACGAATGGAGACGTGTCGTCTTCAGCGATGAGAGTCGCTTCTGCCTTGGTGCCAATGATGGTCGTATGCGTGTTTGGCGCCGTGCAGGTGAGTGCCACAATCAGGACTGCATACGACCGAGGCACACAGAGCCAACACCCGGCATCATGGTTTGGGGAGCGATCTCCTACACTGGCCGTACACCACTGGTGATCGTCGAGGGGACACTGAATAGTGCACGGTACATCCAAACCGTCATCGAACCCATCGTTCTACCATTCCTAGACCGGCAAGGGAACTTGCTGTTCCAACAGGACAATGCACGTCCGCATGTATCCCGTGCCACCCAACGTGCTCTAGAAGGTGTAAGTCAACTACCCTGGCCAGCAAGATCTCCGGATCTGACCCCCATTGAGCATGTTTGGGACTGGATGGAGCGTCGTCTCACGCGGTCTGCACGTCCAGCACGAACGCTGGTCCAACTGAGGCGCCAGGTGGAAATGGCATGGCAAGCCGTTCCACAGGACTACATCCAGCATCTCTACGATCGTCTCCATGGGAGAATAGCAGCCTGCATTGCTGCGAAAGGTGGATATACACTGTACTAGTGCCGACATTGTGCATGCTCTGTTGCCTGTGTCTATGTGCCTGTGGTTCTGTCAGTGTGATCATGTGATGTATCTGACCCCAGGAATGTGTCAATAAAGTTTCCCCTTCCTGGGACAATGAATTCACGGTGTTCTTATTTCAATTTCCAGGAGTGTATAATCTAGGTTTAAATTAAGTTTCAAAAAAGAGAAAACTATCAAAATGGTCTACAGTGACCAACAATTATCTTTAATTACTTATCTAACTTGTCGTAAATTACAGTGGCTGATGTGGCTTCTCAATAATTATATAACAGAAAAATCATCGCGTTTCAGATTTTAACTTACGTAGCAAATGTGAATACCATGAGCTTCAATTGACGATCGACACTAGTATTACGTAAAATGGGGATGTAACAGATGAGACTTCTGCAGTTCCGAGTGAAGCTTTAAGCGCGCTTATGCGGCATCGCGTGCGTTCATTACCTTATCGGTGGTTAGTCAGCGTCAGGGAGCTGCGGTCGGCACAGCTTCACGTATCTCGCCGTCTCTGAAGCAAATCTTTTCTCACTTCTCCTTACTACAATTTACCGAAGTTGGTTTAAAAAAAACTATCTGGCTATATTTTCATCTGACCAATCAGAGTCTCGATGTTAACCTTAAGCTCCGCCTACAAAATTCCGTCCTCCAATGAGAAACGTTATTCTTTTTGTGGTGGGGCAATGTTTTTAAAGTTTGCAACGTAACGGAGACGCGAAAAAGTCTCACGCTAAAACTTGCCGCTGGTGTGGCCCTTTTAGTGTTATCGTAAGGTCTATACTGTTCTTCTGGAGGGCTCTATCTTTTAACATGGGCTGGGGGGTGGTCCTGTCGGTTATCTGGCAACGTGAGTGTCCATCCTTATAGTAGGGCCTTCTAGCTTAACACGGTTCTGCTCTCAGCTTCTGTTCTCGTTTCTCCCCTCGGAACTGCGTCTGTCTCACGGTGGGAAGGTATGACATGCATTTAGGCATTCTTGTGTTAGTCTGTGGTATTCCATTTGCTCACTCGTTACTCGTATTACTTTGGTTAATTTAGTGTCACGATTTATTCGGAGCTATGTGACATACTACTGGATTTGCTTATCATGTCAGGGTTTTCATGGGAGGCGTTGGATTTGTCTGACACCTTACACCATTATGGCCGAAAATACGCTGTGTGAGCTTGCCGTTAGAATAAGAAATAGTCCAGGAGGAGGTTCGAGTCCTCCCTTGGGCATGGGTGTGTGTGTGTTTGTCCTTAGGATAATTTAGGTTAAGTAATGTGTAAGCTTAGGGACTGGTGACCTTAGCAGTTAAGTCCCATAACATTTCACATACATTTGAACAATAAGGAATAGATTTTCGTCCCGATATCCATCCACGTAATTACATAGAGCTTTGAGGTTCAAATTTCGGAAGAGAAACTGGGTTCGAGTATATAGAAGAGTTCGTGACACTGCTGCACACTTCCAATTTGTGCATCGTGAAGGTGTCAACAAACGATTATAAGACATGCTTTATATTTCTATACCACATGAAATTATTGCAGTAATGTCTTAAAATCTAAAAACAAATAGTCCAACTTTATTGCTCACCATGACCAAGGTAAGCTTACAACAAACTTCAGATATATAATAGACAAACAAATGTCAAAGAAATCAGGTCATGAATTTCGAGAGACATTACGACGTAAAATGAGGATTTTATTAGCAATTCGATTTGAGAAGTGAAGTTAAAGTGGAATCACAACGAATATTTGCCAAAACTACATTGGAACTCTTGATTTCTCAATCTTTGCTTAACAATATCATCAGCTGAAATTCGTACATCGATGTTATGATGTTATGATCAAAGACGAATTCAGGAGTGTACTTCATGTGTAGAATGTATTTTGTATAGTGTCACAACGGTAAGTCTCCGTAAGTTAAACAAAGTTTCTGATGAGACGGTAAAAAAAAAAAAAAAAGAAAAAAAAGAAAAAAAAACAGTTGTTCTGAAAACTAATTTGAAAGAAACGAAAAGGACATTCGTTTAATGAATGACAAAGAATTGGAGCTATAAATGGAACTGGACTTCAGATTTATCTATTATCCTTAACATTTTTTATTGTCGGATGATGAATAAATGATTTTATTCTTGTAAGTTTGGAAATTGGATATTTGTTGTTAGGTCTTATGGGACCGATCTGCTGAGGTCATCGGTCTCTAAGCCTACACACTACTTAATCTAACTTAAACAGAGTTACACTATATACAAAACACACACACACACACACACACACACACACACACACACACACACACCCATGCCCGAGGAAGGACTCGAACCACCGACTTGGAGAGCCGCAGGGACAGTGACAAGGCACCTCGGACCGCGCGGCTGTCTCTAGCGGCTGTTGTAAGTGAATAATGTTTCGAAGAATATTTGTTATTCACTAATAACGAAAGGTAATTTATATTTTTATCCGTTATTCGCCATTTGCATAAATTTCATCCAAGGCTGGTGCTCAGTCAAGCGCATCGTGCATTCACACGCCAAGAATTTGCAGCCTGTGTGGAAGTGAGTGCAGGCTCACGAAGTCCGCGTCGCTCACGCGGTTGCACAGCCACGTGTACATGCGCTCACGTGGTTGTCGTTAGCATAGGTAATCTACGGCAAGTTCCGCTAACGTTCGCGAAGCGTATTAGAGCTCTCACTAGCACACTAAAGACGCGTGTGGACCACGCGGATAGACCACGTGGTTACAGAGCTCTAGTATGGACGTCCACCCATGTGTCAAAATTTTCGGTGACACTCGCTATCTGTAGTTGCAGACCAAATATACGTATAAAAATGTTACAAGTTGTATCATAGGTTAAAACACTTGTTACGTGAATAAAGAAACTCTGTTTTCTTTTTTTCATGTGTCGGCTGATCACGGGGAGAATGGGCGACATCTTTTAACGCTGGCCGAAGGCCATCGCCCCTTAGAGCAACTCTTACCTACCGTCCCTGTCATTTTTGTGAGACTTACTATAGTTGGTAAATTTATACTGATGGCACTGGGTGGGAATGAGTCCAGTTTATCAGACAGGCATGTTCATTTTATTGCATAAAGCATATAACATCAATAAATGTTGATTTAAGAAAGAAAATCTAAAGAAATAATTGCTCTGGATTTGAGTCCACTGAATTATATAGAGGAAATGGAAATTAATTTCAATAGAAGATTATATTTTACTTCTCTTATACGCTGGAAACTGGTGAGGAACTAACGAAAGACATGGCAAAAGAGTGGTGAATGGTTTAGGCATATGAAAATTACTATAAGAGAGACGAACTTGATTTAATATTCACGAAACATATGTAAAAGTTATGTTCTACTCAGCGGCAGTTAAATAATGTCCTCGACGACAAATATACTACAAGATTATTGTAGGCGTCACCCCCACTTTTAATGTGATATTATGTTTTCCTCCTCAAACTGTGCAGGCTGAGCCTGCAACCTGAAGCTTGAAATTAATGTTATCAGTCAATGAAGAAACGTGGTAAACAGCAGAGAATATAGAACTTTGATTATCATTTCGTTTCTGGGTTGTTATGTGGTGTTCAACAAATTCGGGGATATAAAACACAGTTAGTAAAAAATTACGACACGACGGCACCGAACAGGCAAGTGTTCTGTTACAAACGTGTGGGCAGTGGCCATTAAGCAGTAGGCATGAATACTGCAGACCTGAGACTTCGTGGCACATACCGAACATATGTAACAGCGAGCGTTTGTCTTGACGGATTTATGTCAATACTTCGTGGGAAATTGCTTGTAGCAGGCAGATCGATCCTTTCGGTGCGTTTGTTACTCGTTACGCGCTAAGACAGCAGGGAGCGGTGCCTGAAAGGATAAGGAGCAAACCAGGCCATATGGACATGTGGCTGGAAACGCGTTGCAGGGGAGGTACATAGTCAGAATGGAGTAAACCAGACGACTGTGTGGAACATTCCCCATGGTAAATGCCGCTACCCGTACCATTCATAGCGTGTGCAGGCCTTCTTACCTACGCACTTACACAGTCATCCATCCACCTCACGAGGCTACCTTTACGAGGTGCGGCATCTTCAGCCATCGCAGCACCAACCTGTGGGCACTGCCTGCTTGGTGTAATGCCAGCGAAAAATCAGCACTGGTTCGGTCTTATTGTGTGGCCAGAATTATTGGCGATTGCCTTGTGGGACGTGTCATCCTTCCATATTGCCTCACAGCGACGCATATCTGCACTTCCTGTGGGTGACTCTGCCTACATGATGGTGCTCTAGCTCACTGCCAACTTTGGTGTGGAGGTAAAACACTAAAACAGACATAACTTGCTAATGTATGCTTTCAGTCACTGAAACCTTCAAGTGGGTAAACATCCATAGGAACGCATTTTGATACATGTGTCCAGATGACCATATTTGCTCCTTATCCGTCCACTGATTCTTTTTTGCAGTTTGCCCCCAATTTCGTAAAATCATCCTGTATATTAATAACACCTTATATTATGACTGTTTTTGTGCAGCTGAATAGATGAAATTTACATTTCATCATACACGTTTTGACTTTATTTATTGAGACAACTTCCGTAGCCTGAAATATGTGAATAGTTTCACATAAATTCTGCATTTCTAGCTCGTATGTTGTGTTGTTGTATTTATAAGCTACGAACAGTTCTGGTTCAAAATGTTCAAATGTGTGCGAAATCTTATGGGACTTAACTGCTAAGGTCATCAGTCCCTAAGCTTACACACTACTTAACCTAAATTATCCTAAGGACAAACACACACCCATGCCCGAGGGAGAACTCGAACCTCCGCCGGGACCAGCCGCACAGTCCATGACTGCAGCGCCCCAGACCGCTCGGCTAATCCCGCGCGACACAGTTGTAGTCCTGACACACTGTTGAACAACAAAAATATTTTATTACTTACAGTACTGTACTTTGATGTTCTCTACATGTGGACGACCCTGCCCAAAGTTCCATGCGTTAGTTTGACGTGGATGCGACGGCCCACGATTGTCTAGCCCGACTGACACACATTTAGGTTCCCATAATTATGTGAGTACACCACTTTTCGCAATTGTAGCTTTCCTTTCGGTATGTCAAACGCACAATACTTGTACACTAATAGCCCCTCATCTTGTTCGCAGTTAATGGCACCTGAAGATGAAGCTTTATGCTTCTAAATATGTCTTGGAATAAATTAAGAAAGTACTAGCGACTGAAGAGGACTTCTATTCTATAAATATGTTCTTCAGCTGCGGTTGTTCACTCGATCAACGTAAAGTAATCAAGTACAGAAACTTTTACAAGTGAAATATAAAATTCCTGTGTGGCCGGAAAGTACCTTTAGACCTGAACTAAATAAATGGAACAGCGTAAATAAGAATGTATTTAAGGAATGAACCATTCATCGTGATCATTGTTACCTCAAAAGTGCTCCTCACGCGAACCACAATATGATTGTTGCGTATCTGCCGCGTGACAGCCGGGGGGAGCAGAATAAAATCTCTCCGTTGACCAGTTCGTTGTTCTACAGGTACTAGTGACCCCTTTGGTGGAGCGCTTCGTGACAAGTGTGTGGGGACACGAACGGAAGCATAGCAACGAAAATGTGACGCAGGTGCTGGGTAGTTTTCATGGCTGGTTCGCTAAACAACCACCAAATCAGAATCTGATGCCGTGGGAGAAGGAAGTTTTTGCCTAAGAAGTGTTTTGAAGGACTCACGCTGTGGTTGTCCACCAACCCAAAGGGAAAGATGTGCTCTGGGTACTTCATCAATGACACGCTCACGCTGCATGTCAATCAGAAAACTTGTTGCAGAACTTGGAACTAAAAGTAGCTCACTTCTACTACTCAATTAAATTACATTTGTTGCTAAGGCAGATGAGTAGAGGGACAAGGAGGCGTTACAAGCTGCGCAGAGGTAATTGTGGCGCACGTAACGACGTTTTCGAGAAATGACAAGTGTTATCAAAGTTGCAATGAAGTAACTGCACGTGTAAATGAGACGTTCTGGCCAGCACCTCAACTGAATGTAATGTATTATTTGACCAATGTGAAAGGGCAAAAAGTTTTGCGTGCAAGTACATCAGAGACGATAATGAGAGCGAATACTTTAATGTGAAATCTGTGCATTATAGGAAACTCTTTTTGTTTTAAATTGTTATTTTACGTTTCAGATTCACATACGTGTATTATGTTCATTGAAAATTGTAGGTAACTCATTATTACCACACATAATTATTAAAATAATGAAAATCTCTAAAGACATACTTAAAACATAGTTTTTTTTACTTTTGTACATAATATGAACAAAACGTCTTCGCATAAAACACACAACAAACAGCACAATATAAAACAAAATTCAGCAGGATTTCAAACTACCGTGGATGAGTCTTTAAATATCCAAATTTGTACTAGGCATATTTCAGTACATTGAAAACCTTGGTTAAGTGATTTGATTATGCAGCAGCGAGTGCAACTTGATTACATTACTTCTCAGGTGGAGATTGACATAATAGTCACTCAGCAGAGCTAGATCTGAAAATCTTCTCCCAAAATTCTTCCAACGTCGAATTCCATATACGTACAATGTCTGATCTTGCCCTATCGACCCTTTTGGGATGTTGTTGTGATCCTCAGTCCTGAGACTGGTTTGATGCAGCTCTCCATGCTACTCTATCCTGTGCAAGCCTCTTCATCTCCCAGTACCTACCGCAACCTACATCCTTCTGAATCTGCTTAGTGTATTGATCTCTTGGTCTCCCTCTACGATTTTTACCCTCCACGCTGCCCTCCAATGCTAAATTTGTGATCCCTTGATGCCTCAAAACATGTCCTACCAACCGATCCCTTCTTCTAGTCAAGTTGTGCCACAAACTTCTCTTCTCCCCAATCCTATTCAGTACCTCCTCATTAGTTACGTGATCTACCCACCTTATCTTCAGCATTCTTCTGTAGCACCACATTTCGAAAGCTTCTATTCTCTTCTTGTCCAAACTGGTTATCGTCCATGTTTCACTTCCATACATGGCTACACTCCATACAAATACTTTCAGAAAAGACTTCCTGACACTTAAATCTATACTCGATGTTAACAAATTTCTCTTCTTCAGAAACGCTTTCCTTGACATTGCCAGTCTACATTTTATATCCTCTCTACTTCGACCATCATCAGTTATTTTACTCCCTAAATAGCAAAACTCCTTTACTACTTTAAGTGTCTCATTTCCTAATCTAATCCCCTCAGCATCACCCGATTTAATTTGACTACATTCCATTATCCTCGTTTTGCTTTTGTTGATGTTCATCTTATATCCTCCTTTCAAGACCCTGTCCATTCCGTTCAACTGCTCTTCCAAGTCCTTTGCTGTCTCTGACAGAATTGCAATGTCATCGGCGAACCTCAAAGTTTTTACTTCTTCTCCATGAATTTTAATACCTACTCCGAATTTTTCTTTTGTTTCCTTTACTGCTTGCTCAATATACAGATTGAATAGCATCGGGGAGAGGCTACAACCCTGTCTCACTCCTTTCCCAACCACTGCTTCCCTTTCATGCCCCTCGACTCTTATAACTGCCATCTGGTTTCTGTACAAATTGTAAATAGCCTTTCGCTCCCTGTATTTTACCCCTGCCACCTTCAGAATTTGAAAGAGAGTATTCCAGTTAACGTTGTCAAAAGCTTTCTCTAAGTCTACAAATGCTAGAAACGTAGGTCTGCCTTTTCTTAATCTTTCTTCTAAGAAAAGTCTTAAGGTTAGTATTGCCTCACGTGTTCCAATATTTCTACGGAATCCAAACTGATCTTCCCCGAGGTCCGCTTCTACCAGTTTTTCCATTCGTCTGTAAAGAATTCGCGTTAGTATTTTGCAGCTGTGACTTATTAAACTGATAGTTCGGTAATTTTCACATCTGTCAACACCTGCTTTCTTTGGGATTGGAATTATTATATTCTTCTTGAAGTCTGTGGGTATTTCGCCTGTCTCATACATCTTCCTCACCAGATGGTAGAGTTTTGTCATGACTGGCTCTCCCAAGGCCATCAGTAGATCTAATGGAATGTTGTCTACTCCCGGGGCCTTGTTTCGACTCAGGTCTTTCAGTGCTCTGTCAAACTCTTCACGCAGTATCTTATCTCCCATTTCATCTTCATCTACATCCTCTTCCATTTCCATAATATTGTCCTCAAGTACATCGCCCTTGTATAGACCCTCTATATACTCCTTCCACCTTTCTGCTTTCCCTTCTTTGCTTAGAACTGGGTTGCCATCTGAGCTCTTGATGTTCATGCAAGTGGTTCTCTTCTCTCCAAAGGTCTCTTTAGATTTCTGTAGGCAGTATCTATCTTACCCCTAGTGAGACAAGCCTCTACATCCTTACATTTGTCCTCTAGCCATCCCTGCTTAGCCATTTTGCACTTCCTGTCGATCTCATTTTTGAGACGTTTGTATTCCTTTTTGCCTGCTTCATTTACTGCATTTTTATATTTTCTCCTTTCATGAATTAAATTCAATATTTCTTCTGTTACCCAAGGATTTCTATTAGCCCTCGTCTTTTTACCTACTTGACCTTCTGCTGCCTTCACTACTTCATCCCTCAGAGCTACCCATTCTTCTTCTACTGTATTTCTTTCCCCCATTTCTGTCAATTGTTCCCTTATGCTCTCCCTGAAACACTCTACAACCTCTGGTTCTTTCAGTTTATCCAGGTCCCATCTCCTTAAATTCCCACCTTTTTGCAGTTTCTTCAGTTTCAATCCGCAGTTCATAACCAATAGATTGTGGTCAGAATCCACATCTGCCCCTGGAAATGTCTTACAATTTAAAACCTGGTTCCTAAATTTCTGTCTTACCATTATATAATCTGTCTGATACCTTTTAGTATCTTCAGGATTCTTCCAGGTATACAACCTTCTTTTATGATTCTTGAACCAAGTGTTAGCTATGATTAAGTTATGCTCTGTGCAAAATTCTACAAGGCGGCTTCCTCTTTCTTTTCTTTCCCCCAATCCATATTCACCTACTATGTATCCATCTCTCCCTTTTCCTACTGAGGAATTCCAGTCACCCATGACTATTAAATTTTCGTCTCCCTTCACTACCTGAATAATTTCTTTTATCCCGTCATACATTTCATCAGTTTCTTCATCATCTGCAGAGCTAGTTGGCATATAAACTTGTACTACTGTAGTAGGTGTGGGCTTTGTGTCTATCTTGGCCACAATAATGCGTTCACTATGCTGTTTGTAGTAGCTAACCCGCACTCCTATTTTTTTATTCATTATTAAACCTACTCCTGCATTACCCCTATTTGATTTTGTATTTATAACCCTGTAATCACCTGACCAAAAGTCTTGTTCCTCCTGCCACCGAACTTCACTAATTCCCACTATATCTAACTTTAACCTATCCATTTCCCTTTTTAAATTTTTTAACCTACCTGCCCGATTAAGGGATCTGACATTCCACGCTCCGATCCGTAGAACGCCAGTTTTCTTTCTCCTGATAACGACGTCCTCTTGAGTAGTCCCCGCCCGGAGATCCGAATGGGGGACTATTTTACCTCCGGAATATTTTACCCAAGAGGACGCCATCATCATTTAATCATACAGTAAAGCTGCATGTCCTCAGGAAAAATTACGGCTGTAGTTTCCCCTTGCTTTCAGCCGTTCGCAGTACCAGCACAGCAAGGCCGTTTTGGTTAATGTTACAAGGCCAGATCAGTCAATCATCCAGACTGTTGCCACTGCAACTACTGAAAAGGCTGCTGCCCCTCTTCAGGAACCACATGTTTGTCTGGCCTCTCAACAGATACCCCTCCGTTGTGGTTGCACCTACGGTACGGCCATCTGTATCGCTGAGGCACGCAAGCCTCCCCACCAACGTCAAGGTCCATGGTTCATGGGGGAACCAGGTTAACCAGGTTAATAAGTTCGTTGTCTTCAAGTACGACGCTGGAAGCGTTTCTGTCACACTAACCATCCAAGAATGTAACAACAATACAAGTTTTTCTTCTGAACAGGGAAAGAAAACTCCTGTTAAATATCTGTTGGCGTGTTCACACGTTGGTTTACTGCTTTTCGTTGCTGTCACAAGCACATTTGGGGCTTCAAAAGATAGTCTCGAATTCTCGATCTGAAATTCTCCATTAATTTCTTTTAAAGCAATGAAAAGAGTGGTGGTCAGTGTGAAAAGTGTCGTGCATGTGGACAAGGAACTCGTTCATCTGGTGATCCCAAAAGGTCCGACAGGACAGGTACAGGCGTTGAACAAATACGAATGTCTATGTTGGAAGAATTTTGTGAAATGATTTTCAGATCTAGCTCTGCTTAATGATATTATGTCAAACTCCACTTGAGAAACGAGATAATGAAGCTGCAGTCACTACTGTATAATCAAATCTCTTCACCAAGAATTTCCATTGCACTAAAATATGCCTAACGCAAATGAGGTATTTAGGGGATAAGCTGTCACAATTTTAAATCCAACTGAATCTTGTTTTATACTGTGTCGTCTGTTATGTCTATTATGCTAAGAAATCATTAAAATAATGATTTTATATCATAATAATGAGTTACTTATTATCGTTCGTTAATAAAATACATGCATTTGAAAAGGTAAAGCAAAAAATTGCTTAAAACGTAATATAATCATTTAAAACATACAACAGAAGTAAGTAAAACAAATAATTAGAATAATATTGAACGTTTAAATATTTTAATTGGACATGTTGAAAATATTCAAGCAGCACACTGTAAAGTTTGTTTTCCAAAAATGTTATTTCAGAAACTAGCTTTATTAGACATGGATGAATGTGGTGAGGAAGCTTCTTTAATTTACATTATTAACAAAAGTTTCCATTTTCCACAATTAATCAATGGTTGTAGGACATGTTGCAAAATTCCAAGTTACTACAAAATTATATTATGCAGTTTTCAGGAATGCTAAGTACCATTCAACTTTCATATGAAACACATTTCTTATATAACACGGTTATGAATCTATTCCATCGAAATCTAATATTCCAAACTAACTTTTAGGGAGTGTTTTACCCCTTAAAATGTAATTGGGTAAAAACGATAAAAGATGGATTGCATTATTTTAACCCATATACATACCCGATAAGTTTCATCGAAGTCGTTTATTTAGACATGGCAATGTTGCCTTGTGAGTGACAGTGATTCGAAGCTACACTGGTAGGGATGTATCCACTTACTAAATGAGATATCGAAGCACCAATCTGGCAGTAATTTTTCCTTCTTCCTTCTCTCTATAAAGGGATTTGCCTACTGTGCTGGATGGATGTCCACTTTCACCCTGATTTCAGTAACGTTTGTTGTCCAACGCACAGTCAGCTGCCTCCATCCGGAGGGATCCAGAGCTGGTTACAGACTTCAACGAATTAAATAGTGATATTATTGCTGGTTTAAATGTAGGGTAATTACATAGATTCGACTTCCGCTTACTAATCAACATTCCTAGGAACTCTTCGTGCTAGAAAATAATAACTGGTTCAAGCGACCAGCTCTGAGTGACGCAATTTAAAAAAATAAATAAATGAAAAGGTTGCTTTTCGCCTTCATGATTTTCAATTTTTGGTAGACTCATTACACTACTTCTGACATATCATACATTAATTATTATGTCCACTCAGTATCGCTGTCGATGTGAAACTTAGACGCCATACTGTAAGAAGTGAAGGTGATTCCCACACTGAAAGCAATCAGCAAAATCTTCCGTGTAACAATTCCTAGCAATTTCCTAGACGGTATTCAGTTTTCTCGTCAATAAACTGTGAAATATATCTGAATAATCTTGTATAATATCCAAAAGAATAACTAACACTTAGGAAATGGCTTGTTTTCCTACAGACATTTAGAAACACATTCTACATAAAACAAAAATTACTTAAGTCATTAATCCTGCCGAATTTATACTGGTACGGCGTATTTCATAGTGACACAAAAGCGAAAACTACAGACGACTCAAGAAAGATATAAATCTTTGCTTAAAATACGTCCATTATGCGAAGCTGTTTGATTTGCGTGGGTTCTGTCTATACTCATTTAAGGCGGATGGGGCCGAACAGATAATGGGTTTTCACACGCTCTAGAATACAAGATCCGATATATCCAGTATATTTCCTACGCGTATGAATAACAGAAAAACTTTTTCAATTTTCTTTCCAGTTACACGTTGGAGAACAAATGACCGGGTAACTTGGATCTGATCCGCAATTACGCTATTTATAGATGAGATTGAAACTTCACTAATTATCACCATCATAGCTTTCCTCTTGGTGTATCCCACCCTTCTACCTCTCCTGTTCAACACAGAACCTGTATTTCTGTCACATTGTCAACACCGTCTCATCTTTTCTCAATCCGATCTATTTCAGTTTTATTCTTCCACATCATCTGCTAGCAATTATTTTTCACTCTTCCCTGCGCCAGCTGATTTCTTCTTCAGATCTGATTCCTTCGGCACTGCTGCGACGTATCTCTGTTGGTGTGTCATTTCTCCCGTTCTACAGGCATGTTATATTAGGACTAAATTATTCACAGACTATTAAAAGTCTGACAAAATGTTATATTCATTACTATAACAACATTATTATTATTATTATTATTATTACTATTGTACTGATGAAGTACTACGCACATTGCTCTCTAACGATATCGGGTCAGGTGTACGAGAGCGCTTGGTGGCCCTAATTTTACCAAGTACAATAAATGCAAATAATACTTACTTTCCCATGTTTACCTTTCTGCAACGACTGATGCCCGCTTTTATGCATGTAACAAAGGGACCAAAAAGGAGAAAGAATGCTAATCCTAAAGTCCATGCAGTGCACTTCGTGTTAAGACAAAGACCGCGTAAATGTAAATTAGCTGAAACGCGGCTCAACTTTTCTCATATTTCACGCGAAGCTCATCAAGAATTCTTCTCAACCCCTAGCAGGGACAGGGAACCGGGATTCGTGGCCTTCTCATTTTCAGGTAA
Source organism: Schistocerca cancellata (assembly GCF_023864275.1). Taxonomy (NCBI): domain Eukaryota; kingdom Metazoa; phylum Arthropoda; class Insecta; order Orthoptera; family Acrididae; genus Schistocerca; species Schistocerca cancellata. Next base: position 117,950,447 of record NC_064628.1, on the reverse strand, counting down.
TTAAAGTGCAAAAGATGAAGCGGTGATGTTAGAAGGCATTTGTTACAGTGAAGCGAAAGTGAGCAGCCAGAATATGCCGACGTTTCGGGACATCCAGTAACTCTTAAAGTTAAACACATTCTTAAATAAATAATTATACATTCACAGCCTCTTGTGACTTGTATGGACTTCACTGACTCATTACTGTAATGTTCTGGCTGTACTGTATTGGTAAGAGGCATAGGTACGCTTGCTGCTGTGTGGTGCCATCTTGGACTGCACCTTCAATTAATTCCAAGGGTGGATGTGCGTCTAACAACGTACCTTTAGAGAGCAAACTAAAAAATTAACTACTCCGTGATACGAGATAGAGAGACTGGGAAGAGAGAGTCAGGTGGATGAGGAATCGAGTTATACGAAAAATATATCGGTCTTGTTGTGAGAGCGACGTAGAAGAATCTTGAAAGTAGATTTGTAGTCGAAGAAAATCTGTAGACAAATGTATGGATACTATATCCGAGTGGATCATTCCTCATAAGGAAATGGTTTATTTACGTCCTCTGTAACTTAATAATTCCTTGATTGGCGACTCCATGGAGTGTTCTGTGCACCACGACCAGATAATGGATATAATTGGAAGGAGAAACAGCACTGGTCATTTTTTTTTTTTAATTTTCCGCAAAATCGATTTTCGGTCACTTAGTGACCTTCCTCAGTGCTGTAATATACAATTAAAATTGGTAGGCACTGGTGTCAACAAGCTTAGAGCGATCACACAAACTATTATTATGTGATTGCTCTAAGCTTGTTGATACCAGTGCCTACCAATTTTAATTGTATTTAACAGCACTGAGGATGGTCACTAAGTGACCAAAAATCGATTTTGCGGATAATAAAACAAAAAAATGCGACCAATGCTGTTTCTCATTCCAATTAATAATTCCTGCTACATCTCAGCTACAATGTCCCCCAAAGCACTAGAAATTTTACGAACAACATCTGAAGTGACTGGAGTTTAGTGACTTACCCATTAACAATCATTAACACACAAAGTGTAAGGAAAGTCTTGTGACCCACCACTTTAATTTAATTTCCTGTGCTAAGACGAAAACCTTTTTGTTTGTGAACATGGCGCATAGAGTAACACATTAACTATTTTTAAATAGCACATTCCTGTAACATCACCTATTCTTCTTTAGTTGCTACAGCCTAAGTGCAGAGTTAAATTAGTTATATCTTTGCTGCCGATGGAACAGACATCATTATTTCCTAGTAGCATTTTATTTAGATTATGTTAAAAATTTTGTCTAATGACCGATACAAATAGTGTAGCCAGTAGCCTGGCATTTCTCGGGTACTAGATACCTATGGCTGCTACGTGTCCCTTACGACAGCAAATTTCTTTTTCAGGAAGTAAGTCATATGTATGGGACAGACAACTGAAAACGAGACAGATGGAAAAAAGTGAGTAAATTGTTTATTATTTCATAAGTAAGGTCCATAACTGTCAATACATTTCTCCCACAGTGAGACAATGCTTTATGGTAAAATGTTTGTGGTTGCCTACGGAACCATGGTTGTACCCAGGCGTGCACCTCTTTGTCCGAAGCAAACCAATGGCTCAAATGTTTTTGTTCAGGGTTCCAAAATCATGGTAATCACATAGGGAGAGATCGAAACTGTATGGAGGATGTGTAAAGACTTCCCAGCGAAATTTCTGCAGCGTACTCGAAACAGCCTTGGTGACACTTGACCCCCAATGTGATTTACATATTTTTGGAGTCATGAAGAAAGACATTCTGGGTCGTCAATTTGCTTCGAACGAAGCATCCTTGCTAGGATACAGTAAAGGCTCTGGAGGCTACAGCAAGCATTTTTGCATGAGGCTCTGACCGTCTTGTCTAACTGTGGGATTAATATATTAACAGTAATAGTGATTACATTTGAAAAAAATAATTTACTTGCTTTTTTCTGTCTCGTTCTCATTTTACCGCCTCTTACATGTACCATCCTTGGCTGAAATTTTTCCAACAGTTCCACAGTTATACTGCACACACACACACACACACACACACACACACACACACACACACACACACACACACACGCACATACATGCACTCGCCAGCGTGCGCGTGCGTGGACATGGTTGCGATACTTAGTTAGCTCTTATTATTGGAAATGAGAAGTTTCGTGTAGCACGCGCATTTGGCAGTGTTATATAGGAGCCTAGGGGATTTTTATTTTATATAGTGACATCCAAAATGTGTAGGGATAACCGACGATAGCGTCTGTGAAAATAATGTGAGAGATGTTTGTTGTAATTGTGAAATAAGCTTTGCTCTCAAATAATCTAAGTTTAAGAGAACCTATGTAATTAGTATGGTGGCCACCAAAAAGTCATGGAACACAACGAAATGCGTTTGATCGAAGCAAATACAGGCATCTTCCAAAGAGGACACGATAAAAATATAATTTTCTTTACTTTATTCACTTCTTTCTTCTAACGATGCTATATTTTCTAATTAATCTGAGGATACTAATCGACGTTACTGTTTGACTTCTACAATGACGAGGACGCTGTTTCGAAGGTTGATGAGACAGTTAACTAATTTATGTGTCGTTCTCAGCGACATCAGTTACCCAGTATTAGTTTTTACGGTCATATGACTCCAGACTAGAAATAACCATATGGTGATGTGCAAGTATGCGTGTGCTCCATCACTGCAGTCCATTTTGTTTACCATAAACTTGAGATATAATTTATAAATCTTTTACAAATTATTGGAGCAAAGTTGACCGTGACACTTGCCGAAATACTGACCCTAACCTAGACCAGCTGTCTTTGTCACGTAACTACATACTTTTTATACACAAGAAATATTTATAATAATCGCACCACATTTATGATATCCTGCTGATTTCATAGATACCGTACAATCCCCTTGAAACTGTATTTTAGGATGCCTGTAAGAAAACCATATTTAGAATGTTATAAACCGTTAAGTCCATCAACTCACATTTTGCTACCGCTTACTGAGGATGAACAACAACTGCGGAGCCTAGTACGATAATAGGGCTCATGAGGGACTTATTCATTTGCCTAGTTCCAAAACTATATCATCTGTTGACAAAAGTAGCTCTGTAGTAGTAAACTTCAACTAAGTGAATGTTTTCAAAAGTAACGTTCATTTAACTAATGCTAGAAGACAAAAGATCATGTCTTACGCAAGCAGCTGAATTCTTATTACTGAAAACTTAGCTAAAATATGAAATTGTTCCTAACTAAGAAACGTCAAGAACTCGCAAAACCAAAGACCAGTTTTGGAATTGACTCAAAAAGTCCTTAAAGATAAGACATTTTACACATTAGTCCCAACTATTTTAAATTTCGCTTAAACTTTTTTTACAAAGATTGTAAAATGACTTTTCGGAAAAGTAGCCAAATCGAGTTTGACTGTTCCGTACTTACTATACGTTTCGATTACTTTAATTCACAAGGGATAAACCTTTTTAAGCTAATACTAATATAAATCGAAACAGCACTAACCTTCAGGCAGACTAATTCTAACAGGAACTGTATGTTTACACCTAATTCTGGTGGGGGAAAGAATGATGGAATCATGTCTGGTCGCGACCACGTTACTAGGTATTTCGATTAATGTAATATACAAAGGATAAACTCTTTTGGGCTCATAGAAGTATAAATCGAAATAGCAGTAACTTTCAGGCAGTTTAATTCTAATATAACTGTGTATTTATACTTAATACTTGTGTCCTCGCATCCCTTAATTGGAGAGGAGGAATATGTCTATCACTAGATTTTAGAGAGGTGCCAAAACACAGTTCAGACTTTACTGACGATGGGGGTCAGTCGTGTAGACCTACAATAGTTATTTCTGTAAATGTGTTCCGAGAGTAGGGAAAAGTGGAGAAATATGGCCGATGGGTGCTGTTCCTATGAACTTGTATTGTGGTAGTTATTTCTTAAATACATCTAAAAGCAATAAAAACATTTTTTGAACGGAATAGTTAAGCAAAAAATAATACTTTTTATTTTGATACAACTTACATTTTTTCCTACCTTTAACAACCAATATACTTCATTTTCTTAAGAAAAAGGTGCAACCCTACAGGAAACTGACACTCGCTGCTCTCGCCAGCTGCTTGTAGAATCTGTAACAACGAATGAGATGAAAGAAGCAAGCATTATTTGCAGGAATTAATCAATAGTATAAATATTGTTAAGAATGATATTAATCGGCAGACGCAATTTTTTGCTTTCGGACTTGCTCTCGAAAGGAAAATGGGTGAAAAATGTTGACAACTACGATGATGCGACATAAGTACCTTCCTCGGTTGTAAGGCTTGCTTTTATAATGTAACGTCCCACCTGAATCAGCAAGTGACGGGTAGGGCATTCCTCATAATTTCTTATCTCCTGAGAATTACTGCTGAATCAGCACGTGGTGAAGAGAGAACGAGTCTGCCCATGTGCATTCCCGGAATTTTTTATCTCTCGTGAAATACCTACTCGTAAAGTTCCGACCAGTTTCTAGTCGAGTTCCTCATCTTGTAAACATGTGCATCATCATTCTCTCCCTGATTTCCATATGACGTCGCTTCGTCGTCTTTCCGTTGCATGAATTATATTCGTTGGTAGTTATCATAATTTCTCAATGAAATTAAGTCATTTGTGTATGATCTCCAGTGCACGAGAAAATCTCTAGAGCGTCTTATCATGCACAGATGCTGCTTGCAAGGACACCGCCATCGTCAGTCGCCACCAACAGCCTCGAACAAGTTATCAGAGCAGGTGTGGTAAACTAAATTTTATGTTACGGAAAATAATGCATGTAAATCATAGCGAAGCGGATCTGTCCAGTTTCATAACACAGACATTTGTTTGAAACATGAAATTAGTCTCTAAAGGGAGAGATGCAGCTTGAGATCTTGAAACGTATGTTAGAATTTTCAGGGTCAACGTTGCTCACAAGCAAAGCTATCTCGCCTGCCGACAAGTAAATTCAAATAAAGATTATAGATATGTGAAAATTGTTGTCTGCGTTAACTCTGAACTCAAGGACTGTGGACTCCCAGACCACGTGAGAATTTTCGAACTCGCTCTCCAAGGTCAGTTCTGGCGGAACGCTTTTTTATCACCCGACTCTCTTGAAACGCCAATTATACAATTGTTCACTGTCGTTTACACTATCGCATTCTTTGTTTGTTGTTGACACATGATGTAGACATGTGACTCATTGATTACGTATCTGCTTCCTTCAGTACAGCACAAAATGTTTTCGCAGGAACATGTGAATTTAACTATTCTAAGTTCGATGAAATTGTAAGTGGATGGATGGAGGTAAACGTCAGTGATATAGATCAAGAAATAAACGGAAAAGACGACGATTTTTAAATAGTCAGTAACCACAATTCTGGTAGCAAACAAGGTCATTAAGAGGAAGAACTCAGAACAATCGTGATGGGAACCTTCCTCTTTCTCCAATAAAATACGTAATGTGTTAGACAAAATCTAATGTGTTTTGAGTCGTAGTAAAGAAAAATGTAGATCCCAGCACTGAACGTCAGTTTTGCAAACTTTTTTTTGTACCTATCGAGTGAAATTTTTATGTGCAAGTTTAAATCTTGGAATTTAGTTTTATGTGAAATTTTACTTGCTATAGAGATAATTATCAGATTGGAAAATTCAGTTCTATAACACATTGTTTATGTGTACTATTTAAAAACTATTTAAAAAAGGATGAAAAACTCACAAAAGTGTGTAATTTTTGTGAGATAAAAATAAAGTACTACAGCGCTTTATTTCGTGCAATAAAACCAATAAACCAACCCCAAATTAATTGTAAAAATAAAGACTTTTAAATATCGGTATAAACGTAGGAGTTCCAGAGACTGTAGCTCGTAGTATACGTTACAGAAAAGTAGCTAATTCCTGATCTCCCTCTAAGAAAATTTATGTTAAATTTTCATAGATCCTTTGTGGTAAAAAATTATTGGTGTAGATTGAAACCGGTAAGCAACAATGAATCATCTTCTGTTTTTCGATCAAGACTGTTTTTATTTTTTCATTGTGTCTGGAATAGTATGCACCTGGGATGTCTGTGCTACCGCAGTGGAGGCTAGCGAGCACCGATGAGTGTTGTGGCTTTTGAGACGCGCCTAGCGTGGAATATTACAAGTGACTTAAAGGACGAAAAATAATTTTTGTTAACTGAAAAATTGTGGTAAGCCACAGTACAGAGATGAACAGTTCCTTAAGGACGCAAGTCTGCGTCTTGTGGTTTTGAACCGAATAGAACACACACATTCAATAATGAGTTTCTTGATTACGCAGGCATCTCGAAAATTTCATTCCTCCAAACGCGAAATATAAATCTGCGCTGGTACGTTACAGCTTGGTGACTATACTTACTAATGCCATTTATCGGAAATTGCTGATTCAGGATGGTGGTGTGTCATAAAATTTGGAATACTTACTGTAAATAGCTTGTTGTTGGTGCTGTACGTGTCAGAGAAGCAGTCATCATCATAGTCGCATCATCGTTCAACGCATTCGTAACAAAACGTAAGTATAACTTCAGCTACGTATTACTACTAATAAGATCTATATACACTCCTGGAAACTGAAATAAGAACACCGTGAATTCATTGTCCCAGGAAGGGGAAACTTTATTGACACATTCCTGGGGTCAGATACATCACATGATCACACTGACAGAACCACAGGCACATAGACACAGGCAACAGAGCATGCACAATGTCGGCACTAGTACAGTGTATATCCACCTTTCGCAGCAATGCAGGCTGCTATTCTCCCATGGAGACGATCGTAGAGATGCTGGATGTAGTCCTGTGGAACGGCTTGCCATGCCATTTCCACCTGGCGCCTCAGTTGGACCAGCGTTCGTGCTGGACGTGCAGACCGCGTGAGACGACGCTTCATCCAGTGCCAAACATCCTCAATGGGGGCAGATCCGGAGATCCTGCTGGCCAGGGTAGTTGACTTACACCTTCTAGAGCACGTTGGGTGGCACGGGATACATGCGTACGTGCATTGTTCTGTTGGAACAGCAAGTTCCCTTGCCGGTCTAGGAATGGTAGAACGATGGGTTCGATGACGGTTTGGATGTATCGTGCACTACTCAGTGTCCCCTCGACGATCACCAGTGGTGTACGGCCAGTGTAGGAGATCGCTCCCCTCACCATGATGCCGGGTGTTGGCCCTGTGTGCCTCGGTCGTATGCAGTCCTGATTGTGGCGCTCACCTGCACGGCGCCAAACACGCATACCACCATCATTGGCACCAAGGCAGAAGCGACTCTCATCGCTGAAGACGACACGTCTCCATTCGTCCCTCCATTCACGCCTGTCGCGACACCACTGGAGGCGGGCTGCACGACGTTGGGGCGTGAGCGGAAGACGGCCTAACGGTGTGCGGGACCGTAGCCCAGCTTCATGGAGACGGTTGCGAATGGTCCTCGCCGATACCCCAGGAGCAACAGTGTCCCTAATTTGCTGGGAAGTGGCGGTGCGGTCCCCTACGGCAATGCGTAGGATCCTACGGTCTTGGCGTGCATCCGTGCGTCGCTGCGGTCCGGTCCCAGGTCGACGGGCACGCGCACCTTCCGCCGACCACTGGCGACAACATCGATGTACTGTGGAGACCTAACGCCCCACGTGTTGAGCAATTCGGCGGTACGTCCACCCGGCCTCCCGCATGCCCACTATACGCCCTCACTCAAAGTCCGTCAACTGCACATACGGTTCACGTCCACGCTGTCGCGGCATGCTACCAGTGTTAAAGACTGCGATGGAGCTCCGTATGCCACGGCAAACTGGCTGACACTGACGGCGGCGGTGCACAAATGCTGCGCAGCTAGCGCCATTCGACGGCCAACACCGCGGTTCCTGGTGTGTCCGCTGTGCCGTGCGTGTGATCATTGCTTGTACAGCCCTCTCGCAGTGTCCGGAGCAAGTATCGTGGGTCTGACACACCGGTGTCAATGTGTACTTTTTTCCATTTCCAGGAGTGTATTTTGCGCATCAGTCACTTGCTGTAATAGAAAAAAGATGAGTTTCTTCTCATCGCATGTTACAGAACTTGAAACATCTGGGAATCTGCAGAAGTGCAGTACAAATTGAAAGACTATCGGCATTGGAGAAGAGGAGCGCCATCCAATATTGAGCAAGGGATGCGTTAACACTAAACTTGGAGCAGTGTTGCAGGTTCTTCCGAAAGAAAGCAGAATATACCTGCCATCAAGATTCTTGAGTATCAGTGCTGATGAACTTTACTGTCTCAGATGTGACGTTGTCCGCATGATTTATCCCAGAAATATGGGCAACATGGTCACAGGTGATTCAGAAGTTAGAGATACAATTTTTTTTTCATATGTGCCTAATAGAAACAAGCTGTTTGTATATAAATATCAATTCCTATTCACAAACTGTCAGGCAGTGCTACTATAAAAGATGTTAACATTTCATCTCTAGATGATGATTGTTATGGGGTCTTGTTTAATTTGGAAGGATGTTTAGTTTTCACATATAAAGTCAATGGTTTTGTCGTGGTATAAATGTCTTTTCAGAAATGAGTACCAAAATAATACTATTACTTAAGAGGGAAAGCTTCCAGATGCTGAACATTTTGTTGTTCTTGAAGTGTTCAATAGATGTGAATGTATTTATTACACTGAGCTGTTATTGTATCACTATAAAAAACTGGTTAACTGTTACAGTAAGGATGTGTTATTCATATTACACATTGTTTGCCAACAAAATGCCATTCAGTGCCATTTCTATTTTATTAATGGACATACAGCAGTCCACCTCGGCTTTCTAACAGAGATGCCTCAAATATTTACTCATATTGTAACATCCTCCTATTTGCAATATATGATACTTTAAATTATGTTGAAGGCGAAGAAAAAAACATATTAAATTCATACATTTCGACAGTGTGGTGATATAATGTATCAAACGATTTGTGCCACGAGTCAAATTTCACTACGATTTCCTGTACAATTTTTGTCATAAAATTTATGTCTACAGTACTTTCATTGGTTGGTGTTTGTTTCCTTTTACTCCAACTGCAGTATATGATGATGGCGATGATGAGACACAGCTGGAAACATTTTTTTTGTGTTGTGTTCACACACATACGAGATGAAATTCAATGGTAATCTAAGATGGAAAGAGGGAGATATGAAACTTATTGCGATGTGTATAGAATCCATATGATGACGATGGTGGTGATGATGATGATGACGATTACGGTGTTGATGATGGTAAGGACGATGGTGATGATGAGTTGGATGTGGAAATATTTATCTAATCGTAAGTTTTGATGAAATTTGATGATGAGACAGTGCAAAGTAGAGATTTTGTGTGTGTGTGTGTGTGCACTTCAGAGGCAAATATTTTTGAAGATAGTGCCATTCTGTTACGTAAATATCTTTGAACTTGAGAAAAATTTCAAAGGAAGATTACAAAATTGTTTTTCAGAAATACTGAATATCTTTGAAACTGGCACCATTTTCATGCATTTCACGTAACTGACTACTGCACAGATACAGAGAAAGGCTAATGATTGTAAGAGTGTGTAGGCTTGTCAGATAATGATGATGATAATACGTCGTTTATGATGTTGATTACCTTAGTGACAAGGGTAATGACACCACTAATAAGCAGGGGGAATAGGGACGTCACAGGTAGGAACAGATCTGAGTCACATGACGTCGCAAAAATAAGCAAAGTGATTTGAAACCACCTAGGTATTCTACTCTCTTGTACGGGAGGAAATATACGTTCTAACAATCAAGCAAACAATTCCCAGATATCACATTTCTCCACAGACATACACAGAAGCTATTGATCATTTGTGGAACAATCACTTCATAAAAGTATGTTTAAAAACCATTTAAATGCGTATAATAGTAAAAGGCACATCTGTAATACAGAACACTTTCAACTCTTCAGCACTCATCGAAATATCATAGAAACACACGGGAATTATGCATAAACACTTCACACAAGAATCAGGATTACCGGTGCTCAAAAACATACAGGGTGACAATTATTGAATTATATGAAATCAAATAGTCGTAACTTCTGAACGGTTTGCGTTAGGACGTTCAAATTGCACTGTTGGCCACGGGGCATGATGGATTAGTATGCGCATGCGCTCGCGCCTTAGCGACGAACCCCACTTTCATTTGGATGGATTCGTCAATGATCAAAACTTGCGTATTTGGGGGGACTGAGAATCCGCATTTCACGATTGAGAAGTCTCTTTACCCACAACGGACGACTGTGTGGTGTGTAATGTCCAGTCACGAAATAACCGGTGCGATAGTCCTTGATGGCACGGTGACTACTGAACGGTACGTGAAGGTTTTGGAAGATGATTTCATCCCCTTATTTCGATAAGACTGGTTCATGCAAGATGGAACTCGCCCTCATCGAAGCAGGAGAGTGTCTGATGTCCTGGAGGAACACTTTGGGGACAGCTTTCTGGGTCTGGAGTACCAAGAGGCCACTGGCATGGGCCTCGATTGACCGTCATTGAACGCATCCGACTCCATTCTGTGGGACTGTATTAAAGACTAGGTGTACAGTAATAGCCTCAAAATCGTTGCTGATCTGGAAACAGTCATTCAGGAAGCCATCGACAGCATCGATAATCCGACACTTCAGCGGTCATGCAGAATTTCGCTATTCGTCTGCGCCACATAATCGTCAATGATGGCAGGCATATCGAGCATGTTGTAAACTAAATCCGAATACCCTTAGTGACGTCCACATGTTAAATAAAGTGTGTGCACGCCGTAGTCTGTAAGTAATTTACGTTTCCCTTTCATATAGCTCAATAATTGCCACCCTGTATCAATTACGTGATTACATCTCTTCTTCAAAACTTATGCTGACAAACATTATCTGTTACGTGTGCGTTTCTACATAGGTATGCCCTATACTTTAAGCTGCATGCTATTATTTCTTACCATAGCAGCTCTATCCATGCTAATGAAGTGCACTCGGCTCGGCATCTGTGTCCTTGCTAACGAAAGGTTTATCGATCCAATGAAGTGGGCAGTACTCTACCTTGACCCCTGATTTCAAACAGATAAGACATGCCCGAGTCCAGGTAGACCACAATAAAATTCATTCTAAACTCGCTACTATGCCCACGAAGAATTAAAAATTATGGCACACGAACTGCTCCGTGTCGATGCAAGGGGAAACATCAGTGCATGATTTCTTAAGGACGGCGAAAATGCCTGTACGAGCTAACTTGTAATTTTAGCTATTTTACATTATGTTATTGAGAAATCGATGTGTAGCTGATAAAACAGAAAAATATTTGTCAGTATATGCCAGTTATCATGTACGTTTCACCAAATACATGGAGTTCTAACCTACTACGGAGTTTCTGGTCCATTTGATGATTTTTTTATAGCTGTGTGTTTCGTGTTAGTTAATGTATTGTGGTCATTTACAAAAGGTATTTTCTCATAGCAGAGTCATGTTTCCCTATTTGCCGTTCTTGAATTGTCTTTTATATATACTAAATGACTGCAGTACTTGTCTTTTGCTGTTCCCTTGTGCCTTTTTTGAAAACTTGTTATTGATTTCATTCCTTTCCAGACGTAACAACCAGCAGCTATTTAAGACAGTGAATTATTCATTTTCTGATAAATACGCGATTCAACATTTTCTTCAAAGTCGTACCTATTCCAATCTTTTCATATCTTTCTTATGTCCTTTTCGGCGTTTCTCCCTAGGAGTTAACCGTTTTGGATGCCCACATGCTATTTTTGTTCCTAACATCCGGTGTTAGACTTCGGTCTTCCACTGCTTTCTGTATATATTTTTCTCATCTTAGCGCTGGCCTTCTTCTTCTGAGGGGCTCCTAGTTTAAAGTCATCCTTGGCCACATACTGCTAGGCATTCTCTGTGCGTGACCGTACCACTGAAGCGCTGTATTCTCAAAAGATTTATTATTGAGCACGTTATCTCCATTCGCTACCATACTCCTGCATTTCATATCCTAGCTTGCCTCGTTAAGTGCAGGCATCTTTTCGTAGAGTCTGTTTCCACTGTACTAATTTCCTCTCAGACTTACTTTTTTTGTAAGTCATATCTCATCCCCATATCGATCTATGTTCTCCATAACACTGTAAAATATCCTTTTGTTTGAGTCCTGCCGAATTTTATTATTCAGTATTATCCCGTTTAAAACCACAGTAGCTCTTCCCCATTGTTGTTTTGAACCTAAGATCCTTTGACGTGTACTGTGGATATCGTTTATTAATTCAGAATATTTCTATTTCTGTAGGATTTTATTTCTCCTTCCTCTGCCTCAATTTTCACCCCATTTTGTCCAGATTTATTCCCAAATCATATTTGTTACATCCTCTACAAGTTTCCTTAGTATATATTCAATATCCCTTTCATCTTGAGAGAATATTAGGTAGTCGGCAGCAAATGAAACAGAGCAAAGTATATGGTCACAGATCCTTATTCCCATTCTTCATTTGTGTGGCCATAGCGTCCGTAGTTGCGTTATAATTCTTAAGGGTGTATTTGTTCTGTCGTTGCAACTACAAAAATGGGTGAAGTTTTCGCCGGACGCGTTTCGCTTTATTGAGGTAAAGCATCATCAGTGATGGTGATTTTCCGGCTGATTTCTCGCTTTCATCGGGAAATGCCGTCTCATAGCACATAGTTGTTTTTTTTTGTGTCAGACACTTATCTAATTTTTAGATGTTCTGCAGCACTATGCATTTCTTCTGTTTTTCACAACACACACCATTGTATTCTGTTTGTTTTTGTACTTCAAGTATGTGTAACAACACAACGACGGAACAAAAATACCCTCAAGCTTTATTCCCATGCCTGAGCGTTTCCTGTACCATCAATAAAGTGCCTGTTCCTAGTAAATGTTAAAGAAAATTAATGACATTCCACAACCTTGATTTGCATCCTTGTCAACTAGAATACTTCAGCTAACTTTGTTTCAGATTTCAGCTATTATTTTTGTGTTCTTGTATAACTTTTAACAAGATTAATCCATTTTTCTCTCACATTAAACCTACACATGGATTCCAACAGCTTTATTCAAGGGACATTGTCACATATGCTTTCCTCAGGTCGACAAAACTCATTTATACTCTTTTATTTTTATTTCGGTATTTCCGCGATAACTGACACAGTGAATTTTATCAAGACGTGATCGTCCGTGCTCCGAAACACTTTGCTCTTCACTTAAAGCCAACACACGCTTTGCTTACTCGAAATACCGTACAAAAGCCTAGATGTAACTGGTACAACACTTATTATTGTTCTATAATTTGCGCGAATCGTTTTATCACGTTTTCTATATTCCGAACCTAGTCTTCCATGTGACACTAAAACTCTCTACATATTCATTTCTCTTTTCATTTCCAACAAGGGCTTCTCTTGTTGCTTACAAAATACTTTACTTCAGGCGTTTCAGGTAGTTGTGGTATCTTTTATCCCTTGCCTGTTTATTCTGGAGCCTATCGTGGTATGAACTTTGACGCTACATTGTCTAAGAAGATCTTCTTAAACATCGTTTACATATATTATGTCTTCCACCCGTGTGATAGTTGGTCATACCTTGCACCATATATTTCCAATACATTATGGTGATCCCTTGTGCACTCATGATATGTATATAGTCATACAGTCGTGTCTTTCGTTCTCTACAACATCAAATCTACGCCGTCCAGGCACATTAATGTGAACACCGTGTATGTTAGATATCAACGTGCGATAACCACTCACAGACGGCAGGTGGCAACACCAGTAGAGGATGGCATACAAAGCGTGTCGGGGGGGACGTGGAAAACATTGCGGTCGTTGTCGTAATGCGCGAACAGAAAATGTATGATCATTCACTTTCGGGCCAAGAGTAGAAGCATTTTCGAAACGGCTATGTTTATAAGGAGTTAACGTGTCGCTATGGTTATAGTACATCGTGCATGGCAAAATGGCCTTGTCCGAAACCGGAGCTGAAGAAAGTGTGGTGCAGTACGGGACACAGATGAAGGGGGTGCATGACGAGCGAGCAGATGCGCAGCTGCTGTGCAAATGACCGGCAAGATGAACCAAAGAGCTACCAACAGGACCTCCTCAAAGACCGGACAGTGAACGTGTGGAAACTTCCTGGCAAATTAAAACTGTGTGCCGGACCGAGACTCGAACTCGGGACCTTTGCCTTTGGCGGGCAAGTGCTCTACCGGCTGAGCTACCCAAGCACGACTCACTCCCCGTCCTCACAGCTTTACTTCTGCTAGTACCTCGTCTCCTACGGGGAGGACGGGGCGTGAGTCGGGCTTGGGTAGCTCAGTCGGTAGAGCCCGCCAAAGGCAAAGGTCCCGAGTTCGAGTCTCGGTCCGGCACACAGTTTTAATTTGCCAAGAAGTTTCATATCAGCGCACACTCCGCTGCAGAGTGAAAATCTTATTCCAGTGAACGTGTTGCATATGGGCCTCAACAGCAAGCGCCAGGTTCTTGCGTCCATGCTGACTGCTGTTCATCGGCGATGAAGGCCGAAACTGGCGCGCCACTATCGCAGCTGGACGGTCACTGAATGGCAACTGGTGGCCTTTCCAGATGAGCCATGTTTTATGTTCCATCGGACAGATTGACACAGGCGTGTAACTTCTGAAAGGAAATACTCCGCAAGAACTGTCGGGAGGGTCCATGTCGGAGGAAATTCCCTGAGTGACCTCGTCGTTCTGGAAGGTACAATGGATCAACACAAGTATGCACCTGTTCATGGGGACTGTGTGCATTCCTAGCTGCAGTTTGCTTTTTCTCAGAATGATGCCATTTAGTTACAGGAAAATCCAACTTGAGACACAGCCTGCAGTATATTTGCATGGTTCGAAGTGCACCAGGATGAGCTTACCGTACTCCCCTGGCCACAAAACTGCACGGATTTAAAGACAATGTTTACCTATGGGACCATGTCGGTCGGGTTGCTCGCACCACGGAATCCTTAAGCGAGAAACCCCGAGCTGCTGCTCATGGCACAGGAGTCGGCTGGCTCGAAACCCCGTCTGCATCTTACAGAACCACCACAACTTTCTATTTGCACGACTCCTAACAGTCTGCGCTGCAAAAAGGCGGTTAATCAGGCTCCTGCCAGATTGTCACTTTAATCCGACTGCACAGTGCATAATCGATTTACGATACCTCGCAGGCTCTTCCCATGTGAATTTAGGTATATCATTATGCCCGAAAAATTGTCTGCTACAGTACATTCCTGTCCCTTACGTAGACTAATTCATCTGCTTAGCTTGTTATTTACTGTTGTTTATGGGAAATGAACTATAATTACTTTTCAGATGATTCCAACCTGCTTATGTCACTAAACACTATAATATCATCTCGCTCATTTACTACTTTCATGTCGTATTACTAACTGTCAAGCAATGTACCATTCCATTCATAAAGCTCATTTTCATTTATAGCACATACTCCAAATTTAGTCGTCTTGTGACATTGTACATTTAATTCCACTTTTATAATCCCATCTCTTATTTGTTCTGATTAATCACGTATCTCATCGACTTATTGTGTATTATTATCGACACTACGCCACTATAATGTTGGGATTTTGGTAGTCCATTACATTCGGTAATAGAGGCCCAGAACGTCTTCCCCAGAGCTCTTGTTCTTATTTTCGGTTATAATTGTCACTTGCAGTTTTAACTTACTTATTTCAGCTAGGACTGCGGTCTGCTTTTAGCTCAGACTTTGAATATTCCAAGTAAAATAGAAATGTCCATTTGGGTACCAAGAGCCGTCGTCTGTTTATCCTTGCTTGTTGAGGCCTGTCTTTGCGCTTGAATACAAGCACATCTTTATCCAGGGTATGCGGAGCAGGCCCATCGCTCCAGGAAGTGGGACATTTTTTATTCAGGAGGTTTCTTCTGTTAGACTGCCTGTCTTCCTAGACTTCGAAGTTCAGTCTACCTCTCTGTTGCTGGTTTTGGTTCACAATGAGTATTTGATTTTCTCGGTACCACCCACATCTGGAAGGCATTCCCCTATCTGTTTGTAAGCAGGCCATCCACAATCAAAATATTCAACGATGAACAAGATGGAGAGCTTCGAACCGCTTCACAAACTAAAGGGTGAAGCAAAAAGAGTTAACATTAAATGGGTGTTTGATCACGCGAAATTAGAAGGCAGGGATTTGGTTACAGGGTTTAAATTTAGCACCCATCTCGCCCCGAGCACTTATAGAGTCTGTCCGTTATTGACTGTAAGGTCCACTGGGTCATTTGGGCAAAGATAGAAGCGATGACCTCAGTGACGCAGTGCTTTAGGTCGTCCAGGTTGCTAGGTTTGTTGGCATACATAGGATCCTTGAACATGCTCCAGAGCCAAAAATCGCATAGTGTCAGGTCGGGGGAACGTGCTGGCCGTAGGAGACGACTACCTCTACCACTCAAAACGTTTACCGAATGTGTCGCTCAGATAATCCTAAACCATCTGACTGTAATGGGCAGGAACGCCTTCCTGCTGAAAGAACCCAAGCTAGAGAATGGCAAATGGCGCCGTCTCGTACATGAATGTGTTGAGCATGGTAGATTGATTCCCTCCATTACGGTCATTTCTTCAAAAAAAGAAGGGTCCAGTCACTCCAAATTAGCTCACTGCACATCAACTGTCCATTTTGGGGGAATCCCACACGTGCTCTCGAACTTCCAGGGGGTGCTCGGTCGGCCGGATACACAGTTGCGCTTGTTCACACGACCACTGGTCTGGACTGCTGCTTCTTCAGAAAATATGAACAGAATGACAGGGTGCACGGGCACCGTCTCCAAGACAATTTGTGCAGTACTCACAACTGCCTGCTTGTCCGCGTTTGTAAACTTCTGCACAGTCTGCAAGTGCTATGGCTTCATTCCTAAATCATGGTGCAAAATTCTACCCACCGACCTTTGAGAAATGTTAGTCTCTAGAGAAACTCCGCGCGAGGACTTGGTTGGGCTGGCTATCATCGTTCTGTGTACGAGGATGGTTTACTCTTTAGTTCGGGAGGATCTCTTTCTACTGCTGTTTCCCTTGCAATCGTCTTGAACGGAACCCGTTCTTGCACGCTTCTTGTCAGGCGCGATGGTGCATACCGGCCGGTTCACGGCCTGAATTTTTCTTATAAGATTCTTGGGAATGAAAGTCCTCGATCCAGGCAGCTATCTTCTTTCTTTACTCAGTGTAATGTCGAGACGCCATGGTTTAATCTGCGGAAAAACAAGAAGAAAGCACGCAAACATGGTCAACAACTTTTTGCCTCACCCCGTATTTCCATTATCAAGTGTTTATCTATATAGAAATATGCGAAAGAGCGTTTTAGAATTTTTGCAACGGCGGTACATCGAAAATAAAAGCGATTAAGTTTGTCTCTACTTATAGTTAGTCCTTAAAAGCGATCTGATTAAAAACAGGGAGACGCACATTCCCCAAAATTTTCATCAAGGTATTTAAAATCTGTAAATCGCAAATGTACGAAAGACCGCAAATAAATAATGAGGACTAAGGCCATCCAGAAACCTAAAAAAATAACACACTAAAAACGACAAAAGCAAGAGTGTAGTGGATACTAAATTAAAAATTTATAAAGATACTCTGCAAACGAACCGCGTTTCAAACGGTGATGGGGAAACTACTGTTAGAGAAAGGTCACACTTTACCTCGAATGTAGGCAGCCCGAGGAGGAAGCGTTGCTGTTGTTAGTATTAAACTAACCGTAAGGACCAGCGTTGCCTACGTGGAAAGTCGACCAAGCGCAGTTGTCTCAAACAAGGTGTAACTGACATGTTGTGGGATGGCTGTATGTTTTCCGAAACAAACTATAATAATCAAGAACACTACATTCTGTTTGAGTCGCTTATGTTCAAATCTATGTTACAGTTAATTTCGAAACACATTCAGCTACTATCGAAACTGCTCTAACATTTAATAATTATTTACACAGATAAAATATTTTTATATATTTACATTGATAAAAATTTTACAAGTTGGTAAGAATATACGAATATGATTAATTTAAGTAATCAAAACTGACAAAGACTTTTCTGTTGCGTAAATCAGCCTGCAAATTGAGAGTATTCTGAGAGGCTCTTTGTAGGGAGTGAAGTTATTCTAGAATATTTAGGATGTTAGCCTTTCCTTATCGATGAAGTATTTGGAGATTAGCTGCAATATTGGATATTGTTTGTTCTGTCTTCTGCTAGGGAGGGCACAAAGCTGTCTTCGCATCTGAATTACCCGTAGGTTCCCTAAATCATATTTCAAAGCTTCTTCCTGCTTGGCCAATGTATTTTGGACAACTGTCGTAAGATTTACTGCACACACCTAGGGTATTTAAATAATTCATTTTTTGTTTGCTCCCTATGTTCAAATTTAGGGCCATTACTTAGGGATCAAATAGGTTGGTATTATATTTTGTACAGTCAACCGTTTACCTATTTTGTTGGACATATTCACATAGTAAGGCATTCTATAATAGTTCTTACCATTATCAACATTATTTCGTAGTGGGTTGAAAGTAGTATGATCGTCATGTGATCTCTGTGTTATATTTATGGGAGAATTCTTTTCCTTTTTTACAGTACTGCTACTGACAATATTGACAACATCTGCATTATAGTCAATGGAGTTAGCTACATAATTAATTATGTGAAACTTGCGCTTAAAAGCGACGCTAGACAGTGGGATGTTACGTAATCTACGTCGCATGGAACGGAACGCTACCTTCTTATTAGCGCTATTGGTGGTACGAAGAATTGTGAATTATTGTGTCTGAAGCTGTCTGTTTCCTATAAACATCTGTCAGCTATGGTTTCTTGCTGGTGTTAGATTCCGAACGTTCATTGCGTGCAGATCCCGTCCCAGTGATCAGTGATCTCCCGCGAAAAGGCAGGGCTTGGACCTTCGGTCACTGCCTGCAGCAACTGCGGTCGGATTTGGAAGCGCCTCCGGTTCGTATGAGCCAGGATTTATACACGATAAAATTTTTACGTTGTGTTTTGTCGCTACGTGTGCTACAGCACTGCTTGCAGACATGTCAAACAGTCCGCCGCGAAGCACGAACAAATCCAGCAACTTCACACACCGTGTGGCCCTTTTTGCTGATCTGTACGCACGCCACAACGCTACGAACCCCACTCATTCACCCCTACTCGCAGATTTCTGATTCCCGTAGGAAGTCGGACGTTGGTTGCGCATTGACATTGAAATTTTTCGACAAACAGCCGTCACGCACATAATTATAGAGGTATTGTTCTGTCGGATATTTTCGACAGAACAGACACCAAGCATATCTGCAATTGTACTTGCAGTGTCCACTTGAAACGTAAATGATCATTTCCTGACAATATTAGCTTTATTGGAGGTGATCTCAGAATCAAAACACAATTGTCCTTATCACAGAAGTTTATACGCCCAGACAGCATAAAAATACACAGTGACTACTAGTTCGAGCGAAATTAAACCGCCTTCTTCAGATAATCTGGATTGAAAATTTTTTTCTTTAGCCTACAAATGCTTTGTGGATCGCGATTTAATGTTGCTGAAATCAACAATCATTGTATATTTTTACACAATGTGGGCGAATAAAATTTTGCAATAAGAACAATAACCACGTTTTGAAACATAAATGTATAAACGTCTCAGTGATCACTGCTGCTTCATGCTCACGTAGAGGCAGTCCGCCGGCATTTGTGATTGTGACTCAAACGATGCGCCATCTGTGAGGACTTAACGATCCATCTGTGCGTGCGCACAGGTTGAGTAACTTTTAGTACTGCCAGCTTATTAAAAAGAATAGCGTAAGTACCAACATACTTCCCCGAGCCACTCCTGAAATTACACCTACTTCTGTCGATGATTCTCCGCACATGATAAGAGAATGTGTCCCATCCACAAAGATATCCTCGCCTCGTAGGTGCTTCAGTCTGGAACCGCGCGATCGCTACGGTCGCAGGTTCGAATCCTGCCTTGGGCATGGATGTGTGTGATGACCTTAGGTTAGTTAGGTTTAAGTAGTTCTAAGTCTAGGGAACTGATGACCTCAGATGTTAAGTCCCCTAGTGCTCAGAGCCATTTGAACCATTTGAACAAAGATATCCTCAACGCATTAATGGTTGATACTCCACAAGGTAGTATTTTCGCTATAAGCATTGTTGTGATTTTGAGTCAAATGCCTCTTGGAGGTCAAGAAAGACTTCATCTTCCGGAATTACTTGATTCTTGTCTTTCAGGAAGTCATGTGAGTAAGGCTTCTTTTGTTAAGTCGAGTGGACGAAGAGCGAGAAGAAATGGATACACCTCTATATTCAATTGAGATCGACGTCATTAAAAGAGAATGACCAAGTGAGAGTGAACAATGAAAGTGGGGTGAAACTCCTGGTGGTCTTGGACATACTATTAAGGCATCCACCTCAAGTGATTTGGAAAAAAGTTGGAAAATCTCCATATTTTCAGAGATTCGAGTCGAAAGAAACCAATGAATCCTTATTTCGGCTGTTGTACCATAACTGGTAGTAAGGCTGCCGCAGGTACATCTATTTCAGTGAACGGAAGGATATAGCTGAATATGAACTTATTATTACTCTAGGAAGAACAAGATCTAACAATCCAGTTCTGTCAGTTCAGTAATCATGATGATAAATGAAGGTAATTATGTTTCAACACTTGTGTCAGCATCAAACAACGTAGAAATGCTTTATATTTTAATTAGGAAAACGAAACTGTAAGTAGACCGATTCTAAGTTGATTGTAGCAGTAATTAGCTATCAGAAAATTTCCTCATCTTCGATCTCGCGTAGAAAATGTTTGCTCAGCGCGTTGTACTGTAAAACGCGAAGTATGGTTCTTTCAGAGGCCCTGCTCTTGACACGTTTACGTAAGGAATATTAACCTGATAACGTAGGATGATCACAGAATATTCTTGAATTAAACTTCTAGAATAGTATGGTTCTACCCATTGGCTCCATATTCCCTGCTCTCA
The DNA here is from genome assembly GCF_023864275.1 of Schistocerca cancellata. Lineage (NCBI taxonomy): Eukaryota > Metazoa > Arthropoda > Insecta > Orthoptera > Acrididae > Schistocerca > Schistocerca cancellata. The sequence continues at coordinate 117,929,395 of NC_064628.1, read as the reverse complement.
CTGACGTAATGCAAACAGTAATACCCTCAGTCCGATTTTACCGTACACATTTCACAATACACAACTTCACGTTATTGCACCTCCAAACAAGTTACAGACTTGGCTATCCACGTCCTTCGTCCTCCATCACGAAACAAAGATTCTCTCTAAAAAGTTATAATACAATAAGCAGAGGTAGAAGACGTCGTCGGTGCTAAGAGTTCGAGAGGCAAAATATAACAATTCTAAGTGGACAACTTTAAGGGAAACAATAAGCAGTAGAAAAACGCATTTAGTGCCCGAAAAATAGTTGTACATTCCTCAGGACAATTTCTCGTAATGAAAGTTATAATTTGGATAATTGTAAATATATTATTAACTTCTGGTTGCAAAAAACTGGCTGTGAGCACTATGCAACTTCTGAGGTCATCAGTCGCCTAGAACTTAGAACTAATTAAACCTAACTAACCTAAGGACATCGCAAACATCAATGCCCGAGGCAGGATTCGAACCTGCGGCCGTAGCGGTCGCTCGGCTCCAGACTGTAGCGCTTAGAACCGCACGGCCACTCCGGTCGGCTTCTGGTTGCAGACGAAAGAAAAAAATTCGGTTTCAATCATAATTAACTTTTTCAAGAGTGACTCGAAAATCGAATACGAAGAAAATATAAAAGGATAAATAAAATTTCCATTAATAGTCGACAAACAAAATAATCGTCCTAAAAACTCCCACAACAAAAATAGGATGCGCAATTTTCAAACAAATATCGAAAAATATGAACGGTATCGAACGGTTTATTACACAGAAGTATCGTCAACTACAATTTTTCAGGTGATACAGTAGTACAGATTCATTTCAAGGAACTGCACAAAATTACGGAAACAGCAAGAACACAGCCCATTACTATGTCTAATACGGTGGAGGAAATCCTTTGCCATTCAAAACAGCTTCCGGTTGTGCTGAAAAGGATCAACACAGATCCTGCGTGGTTTTCAGTATAATATTGTGGTAGCCAGGGGAAATGTATGTTCATCCTCGTGCTCACAAAAAAAAAAAAAAAAAAAAAAAATGGTTCAAATGGCTCTGAGCACTAAGGGACTTAACAGCTATGGTCACCAGTCCCCTAGAACTTAGAACTACTTAAACCTAAGTAACCTAAGGACATCACACACATCCATGCCCGAGGCAGGATTCGAACCTGCGACCGTAGCAGTCGCGCGGTTCCGGACTGCGCGCCTAGAACCGCTAGACCACCTCGGCCGGCCGTGCTCACAAAACCAGTCCTGGGTCCTGTCGTCTTGGAACACATCACCATAGTGGGAACGCAGAATCACCATTGGGGGACAAATATTGTGCTATGGGATGGACCACAGCATCAAAAATGGTCACGTAATTCTTGGCAATAATAGAGCCTTGTAGAGTGACAGTGTGGCCTTCGGAATACCACAATACCGCGATCCAAATCGTCAACAGACACACGCCCTGTCTCACTCTTGGGAAGTAAAATCGGCCATAAGTTAGAAACGGCGTGAAACAAGACTCATACGACCAAACGACATTTTTCTATTGCTCCATAGATCAGGCTTTATGGCTTAGGCACCACGTTTTCGTGTTACGATGTTTTGCATCATTGATGCGTGGTTTTGGAATTCCAGCTTGCCATCCAATTACCAGCTTATGGAACTCCCTTCATGTTGTTTAGGTGCTGACAAGGTTCGCGTGGACGACATTCAGTTCTTCAGTGACTTGCAGCAGCTGCCCCCTCATTTTTTCGTCACAGTCCTCTTCAGTGGCCATCTGTCACGATCATTCAACACACACATTCGCCCGAATTGTGACTTAGCAGACAATGTTTCTCCGTTTCTCCTGTTGCACGGTGCTTCTTGAAACACCAAACACTTTGGCTCCCTCCGTTACAGCAACAGCCACCATGTGAGCACTAACAATTTTCCCACGTTTGAACGCACTGAGATGCGACATAATACACCCACAACTACCCAGAGCACTGTTCTGACCCGACTAACACTTGCGTTTTGTCGAGGACACTGAACAGTTGCCGTTAGTGGTCAAAGACAACACCGTAACCTGTAGGCTTGGATAGCGTCTATATTTATGTACAAGCACGCAGCTCTCGCCGTGTTTCCACATTACTGTTGTAACGTTACGTGTATGTAGGCGAGCAATTCGGTGGCCTGTAGTTGGCGTGAGGTGAGGTGGATCTGCTTGTGTAGTCCCATGGCCGAGGTTGCGCTGCGGTCGGCCCAGCTAACAAGGGGACTCTCCGACCCTACCCTCACCGATTTGCTTCATCATGACAGGATGTGAAGCGCACGATTAGGACTTCAACATGTGTAAGCGGGAAGACGCAATTCTCAACCGTTTTCAAGGTAGCTGAGTTGGAATATTTTACTCTTGCTTTCATTTTACGTAGGCACGAGATCGCAGCCGAGCGACTGAGCCCTTGGTTTTTGAAACACAATGTCTGTGGATAGAATCTCCCTGCCAGCACTTCTGTTTCTCATTCCCACGTAATTCTAACAACCGATTTATTATGAGTGTGCAGATTATAAACGTTCAATGATTCATTATTATTTCCTTAACCTTTACTCCTAAAAAAAAGAGAAAAATCGTAAGGAGACTGGGAAAAAGGAAGGATGTACAAGGACTTTCAGTCAAATCGGTATCACCATTTCATTTATATTATTTTATCTACAGTTGTGACAAGTATAACCTGTGACCTATAAAGCATGGCACAAATCAAGATGATGCTGATTATAGAAACATGGAAAACAATAATCACTGTGACATTTAGCACTTTTAATGAACGCCCAATTGTTTCATGGTTTTCTTCTAGGTGTCTATTGCAAAAGAAAATTGGTTTACGTCCATAAACAGTTTAAGATCATCAGTCCATTTCGTGGCGTACCATATATATTCGTTGTCAGAATTACGTGGGAAGGAAAAAATAAACGTTCCATTTGCTTGATCCGAGCGGCAGACCACACGCTAATGAAACTAAGCGCTTACTCTCGGCTAAGGAATCTTGGAATGTTAGCGACCTTACAAAGTATATAAGCAAGCCTAAAATTTTCTAATTCGATTTTCTCAATAACGGATCTGAGAGGTGTCTTTCTGTTTACATATATAGAAGCCTAAGTCACTCAAGCACACCCTGTCAATATGAATCAAATTAGGGAGGAGAAGGTCGTAGGACACCTTGTAAGCAACCGGTATGGGCCAGACCGGTACAAAGGGAAGTAGCATGGCCGGAAAAGGGGAAAAACGCAGAGGGGATCTCGACAATGGTTACTCGCTTAGCAGAACGCGGAATGCACTGGGAATGGCGGATTTTTAGACGATCTCAAATATGGTTATGATACAACTCTTAGAAAATCTATAATAATTCTCAGTCAAATATTAAAGCAAATCCAAATACACTTGCGTGCTCAGAAAAATTGTGTGCGTCCAATGAAACAATAATATCTTTAGTAGCTTAAAACTACAGAAGTTAATATTTTACACTGACTAAATATTTTCACAACGAACGTTAGAGTTGTTGTTGTTGTTGTTGTGGTCTTCAGTCCTGAGACTGGTTTGATGCATCTCTCCATGCTACTCTATCCTGTGCAAGCTTCTTCATCTCCCAGTACCTACTGCAACCTACATCCTTCTGAATCTGCTTACTGTATTCATCTCTTGGTCTCCCCCTACGATTTTTACCCTCCACGCTGCCCTCCAATACTAAATTGGTGATCCCTTGATGCCTCAGAACATGTCCTACCAACCAATCCCTTCTTCTGGTCAAGTTGTGCCACAAACTTCTCTTCTCCCCAATCCTATTCAATACTTCCTCATTAGTTATGTGATCTACCCATCTAATCTTCAGCATTCTTCTGTAGCACCACATTTCAAAAGCTTCTATTCTCTTCTTGTCCAAACTATTTACCGTCCATGTTTCACTTCCATACATGGCCACACTCCATACAAATACTTTCAGAAATGGCTTCCTGACACTTAAATCTATACTCGATGTTAACAAATTTCTCTTCTTCAGAAACGCTTTCCTTGCCATTGCCAGTCTACATTTTATATCCTCTCTACTTCGACCATCATCAGTTATTTTGCTCCCCAAATAGCAAAACTCCTTTACTACTTTAAGTGTCTCATTTCCTAATCTAATACCCTCAGCATCACCCGACTTAATTCGACTACATTCCATTATCCTCGTTTTGCTTTTGTTGATGTTCATCTTATATCCTCCCTTCAATACACCATCCATTCCGTTCAACTGCTCTTCCAAGTCCTTTGCTGTCTCTGACAGAATTACAATGTCATCGGCGAACCTCAAAGTTTTTATTTCTTCTCCATGGATTTTAATACCTACTCCGAATTGTTCTTTTGTTTCCTTTACTGCTTGCTCAATATACAGATTGAATAACATCGGGGAGAGGCTACTACCCTGTCTTACTCCCTTCCCAACCACTGCTTCCCTTTCATGTCCCTCAACTCTTATAACTGCCGTCTGGTTTCTGTACAAGTTGTAAATAGCCTTTCGCTCCCTGCCACATTTAGAATTTGAAAGAGAGTATTCCAGTCAACATTATCAAAAGCTTTCTCTACGTCTACAAATGCTAGAAACGTAGGTTTGCCTTTCCTTAATCTTTCTTCTAAGATAAGTCGTAAGGTCAGTATTGCCTCACGTGTTCCAGTATTTCTACGGAATCCAAACTGATCTTCCCCGAGGTCGGCTTCTACTAGTTTTACCATTCGTCTGTATAGAATTCGTGTTAGTACTTTGCAGCTGTGGCTTATTAAACTGATTGTTCGCTAATTTTCACATCTGTCAACACCTCCTTTCTTTGGGATTGGAATTATTATATTCTTCTTGAAGTCTGGGGGTATTTCGCCTGTTTCATACATCTTGCTCACCAGATGGTAGAGTTTTGCCAGGACTTGCTCTCCCAAGGCCGTCACTAGTTCCAATGGAATGTTGTCTACTCCGGGGGCCTTGTTTCCACTCAGGTCTTTCAGTGCTCTGTCAAACTCTTCACGCAGTATCGTATCTCCCATTTCATCTTCATCTACATCCTCTTCCATTTCCATAATATTGTCCTCAAGTGCATCGCTCTTGTATAGATCCTCTATATACTCCTTCCACCTTTCTGCTTTCCCTTCTTTGCTTAGAACTGGGTTTCCATCTGAGCTCTTGATGTTCATACATGTGGTTCTCTTATCTCCAAAGGTCTCTTTAATTTTCCTGTAGGCAGTATCTATCTTACCCCTAGTGAGATAAGCCTCTACATCCTTACATTTGTCCTCTAGCCATCCCTGCTTAGCCATTTTGCACTTCCTGTCGCTCTCATTTTTGAGACGTATGTATTCCTTTCTGCCTGCTTCATTTAGTGCATTTTTATATTTTCTCCTTTCATCAATTAAATTCAATATTTCTTCTGTTACCCAAATATTTCTACTAACCCTCTTCTTTTTACCTACTTGATCCTCTGCTGCCTTTACTACTTCATCCCTCAGAGCTACCCATTCTTCTTCTACTGTATTTATTTCCCCCATTCCTGTCAATTGTTCCCTTATGCTCTCCCTGAACCTCTGTACAACCTCTGGTTTAGTCAGTTTATCCAGGTCCCATCTCCTTAAATTCCTATCTTTTTGAAGTTTCTTCAGTTTTAATCTACAGGTCATAACCAATAGATTGTGGTCAGAGTCCACATCTGCCCCTGGAAATGTCTTACAATTTAAAACCTGGTTCCTAAATCTCTGTCTTACCATTATATAATCTATCTGAAACCTGTCAGTATCTCCAGGGTTCTTCCATGTATACAACCTTCTATCATGATTCTTAAACCAAGTGTTGGCTATGATTAAGTTGTGCTCTGTGCAAAATTCTATCAGGCGGCTTCCTCTTTCATTTCTTAGCCCCAATCCATACTCACCTACTACGTTTCCTTCTCGCCCTTTTCCTACACTCGAATTCCAGTCACCCATGACTATTAAATTTTAGTCTCCCTTCACTATCTGAATAATTTCTTTTATTTCATCATACATTTCTTCAATCTCTTCGTCATCTGCAGAGCTAGTTGGCATATAAACTTGTACTACTGTAGTAGGTGTGCGCTTCGTATCTATCTTGGCCACAATAATGCGTTCACTATGCTGTTTGTAGTAGCTTACCCGCATTCCTATTTTCCTATTCATTATTAAACCTACTCCTGCATTCCCCCTATTTGACTTTGTGTTTATAACCCTGTAGTCACCTGACCAGAAGTCTTGTTCCTCCTGCCACTGAACTTCAGTAATTCCCACTATATCTTACTTTAACCTATCCATTTCCCTTTTTAAATTTTCTAACCTACCTGCCCGATTAAGGGATCTGACATTCCACGCTCCGATCCGTAGAACGCCAGTTTTCTTTCTCCTGATAACGACATCCTCTTGAGTAGTCCCCGCCCGGAGATCCGAATGGGGGACTATTTTACCTCCGGAATATTTTAACCAAGAGGACACCATCATCATTTAATCATACAGTAAAGCTGCATGCCCTCGGGAAAAATTACGGCCGTAGTTTCCCCTTGCTTTCAGCCGTTCGCAGTACCACCACAGCAAGGCCGTTTTGGTTATTGTTACAAGGGCAGATCAGTCAATCATCCAGACTGTTGCCCTTGCAACTACTGAAAAGGCTGCTGCCCCTCTTTAGGAACCACACGTTTGTCTGGCCTCTCAACAGATACCCCTCCGTTGTGGTTGTACCTACGGTACGGCTATCTGTATCGCTGAGGCACGCAAGCCTCCCCACCAACGGCATGGTCCATGGTTCATGGGGGGGAGGGAGGGTTAGAGTTAACAACATTTAAATGATTTTTTGGGCTTGAACAAGCGATATCTCAGATGGGAGGACTGAACTGCAGCCTTCAACCTTGAAGAATACGGATCTGTATCCACGTTATTTACTGAGTTATGCCGTCTTTTATATCTTTTTCATTACGCAGTTACGTAAAATACCTACATCAGGTATATTCCAGTTGGTTTGCTCGAATGGATTGCTGGTTAGAGAGCTACTACCCAAAAGATAGCCGTTAGGTAATTATGCACTGTCAAACCCCCATTAAATCACTAGCATCAAAAACAGGATAGTGAATGGAGGCTCATTGTAAAATAAGCTGAGCTGTTTAGACGCGATTTTTTTGTCAACTCCCGTTTCGCAGATCTCATTCTCCTCCGGGAGGAAATCTCTGAGGACATTTGGCTCGATGTAGCCGTATACAGTAACAATAAAGTTAGGAGACCCTATAGAGAAAAGTGGTTGCTATCCGGAAGAGGAGAGAAAGCGTTTCTCCGTGGGGGTGGTCGGTGTCAGCTGCGCCTTTTCTCTTGTCGTCTCCACCTGCCGTGTCCCGTGCGCTCCTTTGTCACTGAAGACGGAGGCCGTCGTCCGGGAGAGCGCCCCCACCACTGCCTCACGGGCCGGCTCGCTCACAATTAGTTTAACAGCCTGCGGCCGCCGCCACTTCCGCACCGTCTGCCTTAAACACTGCCTCGCCTCCCGCTCCTGGGGACTGATTATAGCAACAGTATCTGCGGTTTAGCACTGTATTTCGTCTCCTGAAATTGTGCAGAGGTCTTCCTAAGGGGTACAATTGACAAGTTCGTGACAGTGTGTCACCAACGCGGATTATCCTTAACTGATGTTTCTCCTATGCCCTACAGCTACATCTGTTCTCTGCAAATGATTGTAGAGTGCATGGCGCAAGTTGTTAAACCGTCACGGGACTAGTATAATATGGAAAGGAAATATCCATCTTTTGATTGGCAGCTCCTTGTATTGGCCGTGTTTCTGCAGTTAAAATGTTTTGGATGTGAGGTCCGCCAGTTACGCAAAACACCGTTTTCCACAGTACCCAAACATGTTTCGGCACCACTGTGCCATCATCAGTGGGTTTTCGTTTTTATTTAACATTTTTGTTAAATGATCATAAAATTATATGCATTTTCAGTTCATACAACAGATCGTTTATTTTTGTAAATACCTTTACATTTGGTGTGCATGAATTTTCTGGATCACTTTTGTGTTAATTACTACAGATAGCTTGTCATTTGAAACCAAACGATGTTGATGAGAAAGATTTTTACTGGGAGTTAACCTATCTTCTAGAATGTAATTTAGTTTTTCGCGATGTTTTCTCACCTATTTTCGTATTTACTTACGTTTTCGTGTGGCAAGCACTTCCATTCTCCGCATCATGCTGAGATGTTGTGATGCATACGTAACTATAACAAGTATTTTCCACAAATAACGTAGTACAACACTTTTCATTACACCAGAACACAGTGTGATTGTTGTTTGTTATGTGTCCCAGCCCAGCCGGTGTTCATTTGTTCACCAGAGAGTTCGGCGCCAAATCTGAATTCAGTCGGTGTTCATTTGTTCACCAGAGAGTTCGGCGCCAAATCCGAATTTTGTTTCCATTTCATCTTTTTGAAAAATAGATACCCTAAAAGCTGCGAAGAGGCACCATTTACACACAAAAGGAGTACCATATAAAAGACAACACACACAGCTATGGAGCACACAGGAAAAACACACTCACACACGCACAAAAATATGAAATGCAAACAAAATTCAAATTTGGCGCCGATCTCTCTGGTGAACAAATGAACACTGACTGCGCTGGGACACATAACAAACCACAATCACACTGTGTTATGGTGTAATGAAAAGTGTTTTACTACGTTATTTGTGGAAGATAGTGTATTGCCTCGCCTAACAATGATAAAAGTACAGCACCATTTGTGGCAGTTCTACAGCGGTTGTATCGTCACCGATCGAGACGGCGGTTCACGATTTCGCGGTACTGCTACTTACGCCGGTTGGGATCTGACGAATGTCATATGACTGCAGAATAGATTATTCAACAGGACCCCACTAAATGCTATGCATAATCTCAATGGCCTCCTGAGGCCACATCACATCCCTTAAATTGGGAAATACGACCCTCCGAAATAAGGCAGGTAACCACGACGTCTGGAGTCCCAAGAAGTGTCACCGCGGTTACCGCTGTTGTGGCTTCCCTGAGTGCGCCAGCAGACAGCGACGTACGCCGACATTTGCGGGCCAATGACAAAATTGGAAATATTTGTGACATCACGTCGTATTTTCAGATGATTCCCAGTTTTGCGCACAGCGTCACTATGAACGTGTGTGGACGCTACGAGGAGGACGAACATTGCGAGAACGAACGTTGCCATCATGGCATTCGTCATTATCATACGATCCGGGCATCTGAATAATTGTATTGGCCTCCTGTTGGATACACAAAACGATTACCTCTGGCTCACATAGCTGGCTGTTTCTATAACAGCCGTTACATTTCTGACGTGTTAAAACCTAAGGGCTGTGCCCAAACATCGACGTTTCCCTGGTGATCACTTCTTTTAAAAATGATAATGCAAGACCAAATGCCGCCCGTGTTGTCATGGCTTATCTCAGTGCAGAGGGTATTCGAATGTTTCTCCGGACAATTTGTTCATCTGCTCTCTCGTCCACTGAAAACAACCTGCAACCGTGGTCTACGGATAGTGTCTTCGATTAGTAATCAAAACGTCATCGGGCTCGGATTCAAAACCCACCACTTCCCAAATTTAGATTGATGATCATCAATGGCGGCCGAAGTCTTCCGGCATAAGAAGTTTCACTCATTCTACTAACTGCTTTGTCAAAGAGGGCGAAGGAGCAGACAGAGATTCACGGTACTCTCATGTCCTTGGGGCGGTAAACCGCCCCCAAAGGCGGAAGAATCTGCAATGATCAAAGGCATGTGGATGCAGAAGGCAGTGAAAAACATTGTATTAAAAACACATAACGTGTATCCACAGGACACGTGGCCTGTAATTGAAGAAGCGTCACGAATATCTCTCCATTCGCAAAAAGATTCCAGAATAGCTCCTCATTCGGATCCCCGGGGAGGGGACTGCCAAGGGGGACGTGACCATGAGGAAAAGACTCAATAAACAACGAAATGGTACCAGTCGGGCTGTGGATGTCAGAAGCTTGAACGTGGTAGGGAAGCTAGAAAATCCGAAAAGAGAAATGCAAAGGCTCAAGCTAGATATAGTACGAGTCTGTGAAGTGAAATGGAAAGAAGACAAGGATTTCTGGTCAGATGAGTATAGGGAGATATCAAAACCAGCAGAAAATGGTATAACGGAAGTAGGATTCGTAATGAGTAGGAAAGTAGGGCAGAGAATGTGTTACTGCGAACCATTCAGTGATTCAGTGATAGAGTTGTTCTTATCAGAATCGAAAGCAAACCAGAACCGGTAACGATAATTCAGATATACATTTCGAAGTCGCAAACGGAGGATGAGGAGATTAAGAAAGTATATGAGGACACTGAAAGGGTTATACAGTCCGTAAAGGGAGACGAAAATTTAGTAGCCATGGGGGACTGGAAAGCAGTTGTAGAGGAAGGAATAGAAGGCAAGGTTACAGGAGAATATCGGCTTGGAACAATAAGTGTGGGAGGAGGAAGACTAATTGAGTTCTGTAATAAATTTCATCTACTAATCGCGAATACTCTGTTCAAGAATCACTAGAGGAGGAGGTACACTTGGAAAAGACCGGATGATACGGGAAGATTTCTGTCAGATAACATCATGGTCAGACAGATTTTCCGAAATCAGATACTGGATTGTAAGGCTTGGGAGCAGATATACTCAGACCACAATGTACTAGATGAAGAGTAGGCTGAAGTTTAAGAGATTAGTCAGGAAGAATCAACACCCAAAGAGAAGGGATACGGAAGTATTAATGAATAGCGAGATACACTGTTTTCTCTAAGGCTATGGATACAACAATAAGGAATAGCTCAGCAGGCAGTACAGTCGAAGAGAAATGGACATCCCTAAAACGGGCAATCGCAGATATTGGAAAGAAAAACATAAGTACAAGGAAGTTAACTGCGAAGGAAGCTTGGGTAACAGAATAAATACTACAATTGATCGACGATAGAAGGAAGTACAAAAATGTTCACGGAAATTACGAAATGCAGAAATTCAAGTCGCTGAGGAATGATATAAATAGGGAGTGCAGGGAATCTAGGACGAAATGGCTGCATGAAAAGTGTGAAGAAATGGTAAAAGAAATGATTGTCTGACTCAGCGTATAATAAAGTCAAAACAACTTTCAATGAAATTAAAAGCAAGGGTAGTAACATTAAGAGTGCAACGGGAATTCCACTCTTAAATGCGGGGAACAGCGGATAGGAGGAAACAGTTCACTGAAGGCCTCTATGAGGGGGATGATTTATCTGATGTGACAGAAGAAGAAACAGGAGTCGATTCAGAAGAGATGGGGGATTCAATATTAGAAACAGAATTTAAGATCGCTTTGGAGGACTTAAAAGCAATTAAAGCAGAAGGGATAGTACCGAATATGGATTGAGAGTAAATCGAAGAAAGACGAAAGTAATGAGAAGTAGCATAAGGAGAACAGCGAGAGACTTAACATCAGGACCGATGAACACGAGGTAGATTAATTTAAGGAATTTTACTATCTAGGCAACAAAGTAACCAATGACGGACGGAGCAAGGAGGACATCGAAAGCAGACTATCACTGGCAAAGAAGCCCTTTTTGGCCAATAGAAGTCAACTAGTGTCAAACACAGGTCCTAATCTGAGCAAAAAATTTCTGAGAGTGTACGTTTGGAGCACAGCATTGTATGGCAGTGAAAAATGGACAGTGGGGAAACAGGAACAGATGAGAATCGAAGCATTTGAGACGGGGTGCTACAGTTGAATGTTGAAAATTAGGTGGACTTATAAGGTAAGGAATGAGGAGGTTCTTTGTAGAAGGAAAGGAATATGTGGAAGACACTGATAAGGAGAGGAGGAGGATGATAGGACATCTGTTGAGACATCAGGGAACGACTTCCGTGGTACTAGAAGGAGCTGTAGAGGAAAAAAAACTGTAGAGGCAGACAGAGATTAGAATACATTCAGCAAATAATTGAGAACATAGGTTCCCAGTGGTATTTGAGGTGAAGAGATTGAAATAGGAGAGGAATCAATGGCGGACCTCATCAAACCAGTCAGAAGACTGATGACTCAAAGAAAAAAAAAAAAAAAAAAAACAGCGTTGTGGAGAGACCACCAGTCGCCAGTGTCTGCTATTGTTGAACACTGGGACAGAGTTGAAGCGGTGTTGATGACCGTTTATCTGTTCTCCAAGCTCGGTTCGACGTGTTGCCCAACTGACTTAGAGGCATTGTTGCTGGTAGAGGCGGCGGCTCCATATAACAAATTTATCACTCGGTATGCCACCAGCTCACTCACAAATTTAATCACGTATGCTTCCTGCTATACTATGTAACAAGTGAAATTTCATTATTTTGTGTCCTCCCTAGTTTTGAGTTTCTTACGATCAATATTTTTAAGAGCACATCCTGTGCGTTGTGTCTGGCTCTGGCAGTCAACAATGGCACCAAAATAACATGCCCTCCTCCTAAAGAAAGACGACGAAACAACATTGTGTAGCCCATTTGAGTGAGTTTAATACATCAAGTTCAATCACTCCTCCAAGGAAAACGTAATTTTACTGTAATATGCAGAACTTGTGTAAATAAGCGAGACTTAGAGTTCATAGCTTCAGCTCTAACTGAATACTCGTTTAGAAATGGATATTGCTACCACTGGGTTCCATATCTCATCATAGGCAGTTGGCTCTAGCGAACTTTTGCAGTTAATCCAAGTTTTATGCACGTATATATATATATATATATATATATATATATATAGAGAGAGAGAGAGAGAGAGAGAGAGAGAGAGAGAGAGAGAGAGAGAGAGATCTCCAAGAGTCGTAAAGCGAATTTTCTCAGTTTTTCCGGCAGATTTGCAACGTGTATTGGAATCAGCGCAAACATGTGCTGCTCACAATGTCTTCCATGCGACGCCCACCGTGGATGGAAAACGTTGGTTTGTTTCCAGTTACAAACGAAATTATTTTTAAAGTGGAATTTTACGAACCCATTTGACAGAACTGTCCCAAATTAGCTCAGTGCTGTATTCGTTTTAACGATATGTATTAACAGGGACAGCAAATCACGAGGAATGACGAGTAGTCCACCAGTGACAGCACTGTCCTGGCCCGCTCTGACCGCTACCGCCATGCAGTCATTGGTTTAGTATTGATTATTCTTCGAGTTTTAATGCTTTTGTTAATGCATGTCGCTGAAACAAATATCGCAGTAGACTAATCTGTAGCACTCTGTTGAATGGGCACGTAAAATTCGGATGCAAAGGTAATTTTGTTTGAAATGGGGACAAACCGACCGACGCATTACGTCAACGCTGGACGTCGCATGTAACGTGTGATGACCTGTATTTGTTTGGGCTAACACCAGTTACACGTTGCAGATATGTGGCGGAACACAAGAGAAAATGCGCCTGACGACCCTTAGGAGAGACACCCGGTATATAGCGGATCTCTGGATTACCTAAGTACAAGGGTTCACAGAAAACAACGATAACAGATGTACGCGTCGCTCACGCTGTTCGTACTGGCATTCTCCCGTATGTACTCCGGCTGAAGTGGACTTACTGAGTCGTCTTGTCTTTGATGATGCAGTTTCTCTTATACACTGCTTAGTTCGTTGCCTCTTTATTCTTTAATTACCCCTTATGTTTACAGAAGCGATATAACCATTTAGTCTATGCAATAAAACCTTCTCGGCTGTCTCCCTGCGGCAGTCTACATCTACATCTACATCTAAATTTATACTCCGCAAGCCACCCAACGGTGTGTGGCGGAGGGCACTTTACTTGCCACTGCCCGCAGCTCGTGGTCGTGCGGTAGCGTTCTCGCTTACCGCGCCCGGGTTCCCGGGTTCGATTCCCGGCGGGGTCAGGGATTTTCTCTGCCTCGTGATGGCTGGGTGTTGTGTGATGTCCTTAGGTTAGTTAGGTTTAAGTAGTTCTAAGTTCTAGGGGACTGATGACCATAGCTGTTAAGTTCCGTAGCGCTCAGAGGCATTTGAACCATTTTTTTTTACGTGCCACTGTCATTACCTCCCTTTCCTGTTCCAGTCGCGTATGGTTGGCGGAAGAACGACTGCCGGAAAGGCTCCGTGCGCGCTCGAATCTCTCTAATTTTACATTCGTGAGGTGTAAGTAGGGGGAAGCAATATATTCTATACCTCATCCAGAAACGCACCCTCTCGAAACCTGGACAGCAAGCTACACCGCGATGCAGAGCGCCTCTCTTGCAGAGTCTGCCACTTGAGTTTGCTAAACATCTCCGTAACGCTTTCACGGTTACCAAATAGCCCTGTGACGAAACGCGCCGCTGTTCTTTGGATCTGCTCTATCGCCTCTGTCAACCTGACCTGGTACGGATCCCACACGGATGAGCAATACTCAAGTATAGGCCGAACAAGTGTTTTGTAAGCCACCACCTTTGTTAATGGACTACATTTTCTAACGACTATCCCAGTGAATCTCAACCTGGCACCCGCCTTACCAACAATTAATTTTATAAGACCATTCCACTTCAAATCGTTCCACACGCATAGTCCCAGATATTTTACAGAATTAACTGCTACCAGTGTTTGTTCCGCTATCATATAATCATAGAATAAAGGATCCTTCTTTCTATGTATTCGCAATACATTACATTTGTCTATGTTAAGGGTGAGTTGCCACTCCCTGCACCAAGTGCCTATCCGCTGCACATCTTCCTGCATTTCGCTGCAATTTTCTAATGCTGCAACTTCTTTGTATACTACAGCATCATCCGCGAAAAGCCGCATGGAACTTCCGACACTATTTACTAGGTCATTTATATATATTGTGAAAAGCAATGGTCCCATAATACTCCCCTGTCGCACGCCAGAGGTTACTTTAACGTCTTCTGTAGACGTCTCTCCATTGAGAACAACATGCTGTTTTCTCTTTGCTAAAAACTCTTCAATCCAGCCACACAGCTGGTCTGATATTCCGTAAGCTCATACTTTGTTTATCAGGCGACAGTGCGGTACTGTATCGAACGACTTCCGGAAGTCAGGGAAAATGGCATCTACCTGGGAGCCTGTATCTAATATTTTCTGGGTCTCATGAACAAATAGAGCGAGTTGGGTCTCACACGATCGCTGTTTCCGGAATCCATGTTGATTCCTACATAGTAGATTCTGGGTTTCCAGAAATGACATGATAGGCGAGCAAAAAACGTGTTCTAAAATTCTACAAAAGATCGATGTCAGAGATATAGGTCTGTAGTTCATCTGCTCGACGACCCTTCTTGAAGACTGGGACTACCTGTGCTCTTTCCCAATCATTTGTAACCTTCCGTACCCTAGAGACTTGCAGTACACGGCTGTTAGAAGGGGGCAAGTTCTTTCGCGTACTCTGTGTAGAATCGAATTGGTATCCCGTCAGGTGCAGTGGGCTTTCCTCTGTTGAGTGATTTCAGTTGCTTTTCTATTCCTTGAACACTTATTTCGATGTCATCCATTTTTTTGTTTGTGCGAGGATTTAGAAAACGAACTGCAGTGCGGTCTTCCTCTGCGAAACAGCTTTGGATAAAGGTGTTTAGTATTACAGCTTTACGCGTGTCATCCTCTGTTTCAATGCCATCATCATCCCAGAGCGTCTAGATATGCTGTTTCGAGCCACTTACTCGTTTAACGTAAGACCAGAACTTCCTAGGATTTTCTGTTAAGTCGGTACATAGAATTTTACTTTCGAATTCAATGAACGCTTCACGCATAGCTCTCCTTACGCTAACTTTGACATCGTTGAGCTTCTGTTTGTCTGAGAGGTTTTGGCTGCGGTTAAACTTGCAGTTCAGTTCTCTTTGCTTTCGCAGTAGTTTCCTAACTTTGTTGTTGAAGCACGTTGGGTATTTCCCGTCCGTCACAGTTTTACTCAGCACGTACCTGTCTAAAACGCATTTTACGATTGCCTTGAACATTTTCCGTAAAAACTCAACACTTTCAGTGTCGGAACAGAAATTTTCGTTCTCATCTGTTAGGTAGTCCGAAATCTGCTTCATATTACTCTTGCGTAACAGATAAACCTTCCTCCCTTTTTTTATATTCCTATTTACTTCCATATTCAGGGATGCTGCAACGGCCTTATGATCACTGATTCCCTGTTCTGCACTTACAGAGTCGAAAATTTCGGGTCTGTTTGTTATCAGTAGGTCCAAGATGTTATCTCCATGAGTCGGTTCTCTGTTTAATTGCTCGAGATAATTTTCGGATAGTGCACTCAGTATAATGTCGCTCGATGCTCTGGCCCTACCACCCGTCCTAAACATCTGAGTGTCCTAGTCTATATCTGGTAAATTGAAATCTCCATCTAAGACTATAACATGCTGAGAAAATTTATGTGAAATGTATTCCAGATTTTCTCTCTGTTGTTCTGCCACTAATGGTGCTGAGTCGGGAGGTCGGTAAAAGGAGCCTGTTATTAACTTAGCTCGGTTGTTAGTGTAACCTCCACCCATAATAATTCATAGGAACTATCCACTTCTACTTCACTACAGGATAAACTACTGCTAACAGCGACAAACACGCCACCGCCGGTTGCATGCAGTCTATCCTTCCTAAACAACGTCTGTGCCTTTGTAAAATTTCTGCTGAATTTATCTCTGGCTTCAGCCAGCTTTCCGTACCTATAACGATTTTAGCTTCGGTGCTTTCTATCAGCACTTGAAGTTCCAGTACTTTACCAACGCAGCTTCGACAGTTTACAATTACAATACCGTTTGCTGCTTAATCCCCGCATGTCCTGTATTTGCCTCGCACCCTTTGAGGCTGTTGCCCAAGCTGTACTTTCCCGAGGCCATCTAACCTAAAACACCGCCCAGTCCATGCCATACAATCCCTGCTTTCATCGCGCTAGCGAGACTGGCAGTCTTCACCAAATCAGATAGCCGCCGGAAGCCAGAGAGGACTTCCTCCGATCCATAGCGACATACATCATTGGTGCCGACATGAGCGACCACCTGCAGATGGGTGCACCCTGTACCCTTCATGGCATCCGGAAGGACCCTTTCCACATCTGGAATGACTCCCCCCGGTATGCACACGGACAGATGGGTGCACCCTGTACCCTTCATGGCATCCGGAAGGACCCTTTCCACATCTGGAATGACTCCCACCGGTATGCACACGGAGTGCACATTGGTTTTCTTCCCCTCTCTTGCTGCCATATCCCTAAGGGGCCCCATTACGCGCCTGACGTTGGAGCTCCCAACTACCAGTAAGCCCACCCTCTGCGACCGCCCGGATTTTGCAGACTGAGGGGAAGCCTCTGGAACAGGACAAGCAGCCATGTCTGGCTGAAGATCAGTATCAGCCAGAGCCTGAAACCGGTTCGTCAGACAAACTGGAGAGGCCTTCCGTTCAGCCCTCCCGAATGTCTTTCGCCCCCTGCCACACCTCGAGACGACCGCCCACTCTACTACGGGTGAGAGGTCAGCGTCAGTATCCCGGGCAGCCACAGCCTTAGTTCGATCGGGGGATGTGTGGGACAAGCTGGCCGTTCCCGACAAACCCCCATCCGGACCCCCACAGTGATGCCCATTCGCAACAGCCTCAAGCAGTGTGACCGAAGCCAACACTACCTGAAGATGGGAGCGAAGGGATGCCAACTCAGTCCGAATCCGAACACAGCAGTCCGTAGTACGTTCTTTCCTTCCATCTTCTGGCGAAGTGAATGTGCCTTCCGAAAGGTCGAGAACACACTGCGGCCTGACAGTGCAGCAAATCCGACGGGGTTTCAATGTACTGACACGGTACCAGAACTTCCATTGCCACAGATTCTTTTGAAATGTCTTTAAAGTACAATTATAAAGCACACACTATCGCATATTAACGAGTTCGCGATAAAGATGCGTACAGAAATGAACTTTTCGTCGACACAGAAAATTAGCTTCAATACTGTGCGTTCATTACACATCCTCTCGTGCACTCATGCAACTGAGTTTAAAGGCTTGCATTGAAAGAGGCCATTACCTGAATAGTCAATGAAGCGACACTGGCGAAATTAGATTCCGATAAGCACAGAATGTACATTTCAGTGCAAGCATACTAGTGCATAAAACCTGGACTATTTCTTTCGATAGAGTCCATTCTTACAAGACGGGCTTTCCCTCAAATATTCTGTACCGTGCCTTCCTCCAGCGGAAGCATTCCACGAAAGGTCGTTATGTAGGTGCCACGTCATAGTCCGTTGCCATTCCGTACATCCCTCCTTTCTGCCTGTTGTTGCGAAGTGTTGTGTCATTTCAGTGCAATAATTATTATTAATAAACAAACTATAATATCAGCTAGAACATCAGCACGACGTAAACTTTCTCCTCATCTAGGTTTTGCGGATTCGATCGACTGCCGAGAAGGCCAAGAGTGTGACGAACGTGAGGCTCGCCACACTAAGTTGTTTTTTTTTTCGTTTTGTTTTTAAGTCATCAATCTTCATATTGGTTCCTGGTTCGATGCCGCCGGCTACTAATTTATTTCTCTCCTGTGTTAAATTTTTTATCTCAGAGTAGCACTTGAAACATACGTCCTCAATTATTTTCTGGATGTATCCCAATTTCGATCTTCCTCTGCAGTTTTCACCCACCCTTTACAGTTCCCTCTAGTACCATAAAAGTTATCCCTGATGTTCTATCATCCTTTCTCCTTTCCTTGTCAGTGTTCTCCATACATTAATTTCTCGCCGATTCTGCGGAGACTCTCCTCATTCCTTACCTTATCAGTCCACCTCATTTACATAATGCTTGGGATCGTTAGCAGGTCAAACTTCCGGAGATAGTAGAATAAAATGAATTATTCGTAATCTTTATATATATGACTGCCTAGTATTGTGAACCCCTTTCTGTGCTACAAATGCTGAAGAAGACGGTTAGAGGTCGTCCCTGTTACATCATTTTAAGCGTATGGGAATATACCTATAGCTGTTATTCGACTATGAATGCTATTACTGGACTAATTTTACGTTTAAAAGGGTCGTGACCTATTTTATAGAATCTGTGGATTAAAAAAAAATCCTTGATAATCAAGTCCACAAATTTAACTTTATTGATTGCTAGTTTCGGCAGTTGTACAATAAACAACGTATCTTGTTTTGATCTGAAGATGTCTTGTAGAAAAACTGCAAATAGTAATCAAATTAAATTTACGATCTCGACTGTTAAGGATTTTACTGAACCAGTATAAGCTTGTCTCATATGTCCTAGATTAGAGTGTCCTGTATTACAGCAAGAGGGTATACTTGTGAGTACATAACATTGCGATATCTGTGCTTAAGTGACTGAAAATGAAGCTGCAGCAGATTACTAAATCTATTGCAAATAAGCAATAGACACAGATGAATAGAAAATAAATCTTAAAACAGCCTGTGTGTTCCATAACAAAATAGTTGATAAGTGAAGATCCCATGTAATTGCCCCTGGGGTTGGTGGCCACTAACGTGGGGGTGGAACTGAGTTGATGCAGTCATGAGCCGGTACTTCAACACCCCGGGCGGGGCAACACTGTGGCAGCAAGTGCTTGCCTTGTTACAGGCTGATGTGCCGTCAGAGATCAACACTGATTAATGTCTTCTGTGTGGCGTTATTCCAACATGCTGCGTTTAAAATTATTTTCTTTTCACTACGAATTTCATGTACTGCCCATTATCAAGTGCATCTATAAAGATTTATATGCATACATCGTCCTCGATTCGTCAAAAAATCGTGTGACATGCATATTTGTGCACAGTACGTTGTAGACAGTTTGCATCTTGTAATAATTTATGAAAAATCTTCCCACGCAGTCATGTACACGTGCCAATTACGTGAACAAGTGCCTATGGTGTGTTCTGTAGTAAACATTAGAAAGTGATAACTGTTGACGACCGTGCCGTGAACAAATATGCATGGCACGTTATATTTTGGCAAATTGAGGACAGTCTATCCACATCTACCACTACACAGGCGTTTGAGAACGGGCAGTGCCGCAGACTAGTAGTGAACGAAACAACAATTTAAAAGAGCCTTGTGAAATAATGTCCTTCTTCAAATCCCTCATTAAACATACATTTTTTGAGTGAACACAGTGTAACAATCGTAACGGCTCTCTGCTGTGGCAACGTCCTCGGGACATGAGTTGAAGATGGCGGGTGTGGAGCGAGGCCAGCGAGAAATACAAACCGCGGCTCGTTCGCTCAGCTCATCAGACAAAATGCGTTTCTAAACCTGTTAACACGCAGCTGATTGTGTACGTACTAACTAGAATAAAATCTTCTACTGGAATCTGCTGTTATGAAGTCTTACTGATTAACAGTACTATAACATAGTTTAAGATCAATACTCCATATAACTGGTATAACAGCTTGTTTGTAGTATTTAGTCTCTTTTGCTTAACTGTCCTTATTTCATACAAGAAGTCGTGCCTTATACAACTGATAACCATTTTGTCATGATTTTAATTTTATTGTACCTCAGTACTGCCGTAATAAATTATAAGTTGGCCTATGGACTTCCGATTATTGTAGGACTGATAACATTAAGACTCCATAACAGCGAATTCCAGTAGAAGTCGCAGTTCTCCTTTGTACGTACACACCTACACTACTGGCCATTAAAATTGGTACACCACGAAGATGACGATTACAGACGCGAAATTTAACCGACGGGAAGACGATGCTGTGATATGCAAATGATTTGCTTTTCAGAGCATTCACACAAGGTTGGCGCCGGTTGCGACACCTACAACGCGCTGACATGAGGAAAGTTTCCAACCGATTTCTCATACACAAACAACAGCTGACCGGCGTTGCGTGGTGAAACGTTGTTGTGATGCCTTGTGTAAGGAGGAGAAATGCGTACCATCACGTTTCCGACTTTGATAAAGGTCGGATTGTACCTTATCACGATTGCAGTTTATCGTATCGCGACATTGCTGCTCGCGTTGGTCGACATCCAATGACTGTTAGGAGAATATGGAATCGGTGGGTTCAGGAGGGTAATACAGAACGCCGTGCTGGATCCCAACGGCCTCGTTTCACTAGCTGTCGAGATGACAGGCATCTTATCCTAATGACTGTAACGGATCGTGCAGCCACGTCTCGATCCCTGAGTCAACAGATGGGGACGTTTGCAAGACAACAACTATCTGCACTAACGGTTCGACGACGTTTGCAGCAGCATGGACTATCAGCTTGGAGACCAGGGCTGCGGTTACCCTTGGCGCTGCATCACAGAGAGGAGCGCCAGCGGTGGTGTACTCAACGACGAACCTGGGTGCACGAATGGCAAAACGTCATTTTTCGGATGAATCCATGTTCTGCTTACAGAATCATGATGGTCGCATCCGTGTTTGGCGACATCGCGGTGAACGCACATTGGAAGCGTGTATTCGTCATCGCCATACTGGCGTATCACCTGGCGTGATGGTATGAGGTCCCAATGGTTACACGTCTCGGCCCCCTCTTGTTCGCATTGACGTCACTTTGAACAATGGACGTTACATTTCAGATGTGCTACGACCCGTGGCTCTACCCTTCATTCGATCCCTGCAAAACCTTACATTTCAGAAGGATAATGCACAACAAGTCCTGTACGGACCTTTCTGGATACAGAAAATGTTCGACAGCTGCCCTGGCCAGCACATTCTCCAGATCTCTCACCAATTGAGAACGTCTGGTCAATGGTGGCCGAGCAACTGGCTCAGGCGTATCAAGGCCGTTATTACGGCCAGACGTGGTTGTTCTGGGTACTGATTTCTCAGGATCTATGCACCCAAATAGCGTGAAAACGTAATCACATGTCAGTCCTAGTATAATATATTCGACCAAGAATAACCGTGTATCATCTGCATTTCTTCTTGTAGCAATTTTAATGGCCAGTAGTGTAGATATGAGTTACTAGGCGTAGAGACGTGGTTTGTCTCAGTTGAGCGAGCGGGCGAGCAGAGGCCTACGTTCGTGACTTACACGCCGTGGCCTGTCTGGCCCATAGGCCTCGGTGTGGAGGGAATGACGTAAGCAGACGGCCTGCGGCCTCCAGTAGCCTGCGGCAACGTCAGCTATTCAACGGGGAATCTGCCGCGGGGTGCGAGTGCCTGCGTGTGAACTGACTGGATGCAGCTCCGCAGCATGGGGCAGGTAGCACCGGAATGCGAGGAGTCTGTGGAGGAGCCGCCCGCAGCTCGTGGTCGTGCGGTAGCGCTCTCGCTTCCCGCGCCCGGGTTCCCGGGTTCGATTCCCGGCGGGGTCAGGGATTATCTCTGCCTCGTGATGGCTGGGTGTTGTGTGATGTCCTTAGGTTAGTTAAGTTTAAGTAGTTCTAAGTTCTAGGGGACTGATGACCATAAATGTTAAGTCCCATAGTGCTCAGAGCCATTTGAACCATTTTTTTTTGTGGAGGAGCCCAGCTCTCGTTAGTAGTGTCCGCCCTTGTTAGCAGAGATCAAACACAGCCAGCCCACTCGCACAGGCGAGGCCAGCTGGGCAGCTTCACTGCTCCAGTCCCGAACGGTTGCCCTGCCGGGTGGAAGGCTGGAAGCGGTCGAAAGTCGTCTCAGAGATAGCAGGAAGGTACTAGAAGCTGCCGGAAGACACTAAACCAAGCCAGCAGAAAGCCTGCAGTTACTGTAGGCCAAGTCTCGTGGTGACGGCTTGTAGATTCATGTCGGCTCACAGAACGGCAGGGACGTCTTCACGACGCTTGTGGTTGATAGATGGCATCCAGATATCTAAAAGTATTCATACGTGCTTGGTGATAACTTTTCTTGCCAAGGAATCGATCCGCGTCACATAGCCCGAACAGAGCCTACGGCTCAAGTGTGAAGTAACCCAGCCACCGCCCTGCGCTAGCACTGCCTTTCTACTGTTTCGTTGTTATAACTTTCACCCCTTGCTTGGCCAGCGATGTGGTAATCGCCCGACTTCGTGGTAGTAGTTTCTGTGATATCGGGAGGCAATCTATAACATAATTTTGTCTACTTGACTCTGGTCTGATAGGTTTGCGGGCTGCTCAACTGCGCAGTCATCAGCACCCCTACAAAGTCGAAATTCCTTCACAGTCTAATTTTTTACACTATCCAATCGAGACACTGTCACGAATGGTGAGGACAACATAAACACCCAGTCCTCTGGGAGAGAAAATCCCCAACTCAGCCGGGAATCGAACCTGGGACCCTGTGATCCAGAGGCAGCAACGCTAGCCACTAGACCACAAGCTGCGGACTTGACTCTGGTCTGACTCACTCATATAGCCCCTCGCATTAGCCGTGGCAGCTTCGTTATTTTGTGCAGTATCACCAAAAAATAGTAGTGGCACTACACGTAACATCCATCACCATGGAAGTAATAAGATCTGTTTCCTGCAAAAGGTGTTCCTTAAGTGGTATTAGATTGCAATAATTTTTAAAACCTGTTAGGTGTAAAATAAGTCAATCTTGGTTTTAAAACTTTTAATACGAGGAGCAACGCTCGCCGCGGTGGTCGAGCGGTTCTAGGCTCTTCCGTCCGGAACCGCGCAACTGCTACGGTCGCAGGTCTGAATCCTGCTTCCGGCATAGATGTGTGTGATGTCCTTAGGTTAGTTAGGTCTAAGTGGTTCTAAGTTCTAGGAGACTGATGACCTCAGATGTTAAGTCCCATAGTGCTCAGAGCCATTTGAACCATATTTGAACCAGGAGCAACGGTTACAATTGGCTAGAGTAGTGGATTCAGTATCAGTACCGAAAAATAAGATATAAAAATGTTTCTTAGACGCTTTCAGTATTCCAAAATACAGAAATATATTATTGTTCCATATGTATCTGAACATTATGTGGAAACTATACTTAAAGTACTAGGAACTTAAAATACGTTATAAGAAAACAATGTCAAACTTCTACTTCGTATAGGCCACTGTACATGACAGCTAAATCATTTTCATCAAAAAAACGCAGCAACAAAGAAATTACGATCTTACATTAAATGAAGGTGGAGGAGAGAGAAAGGAGAAGGAGGGAACTATTGATGTCATCTGCATCGGGATTTTGTGTGGAACCAGCAGCGACAAACGAAAATGTGTTCCGGTGCAGAATTACAACCCGAGATATCTTGCGTACTACGCAGCTGCGTTTAGTACTGCGCCACCTGTGCACAGACTATCTCGGCACGCATCCTGCAAGACCCACATTGTCACCTACCGCCACTTGTCTGCAGTTCCGTCCACGACCTCCGCACTAATCCGACATTCTCCCAAGAGGCCGAACGTAATTGTGCATCCGCTCCGAAGGTGGTGGATTCATTGCCAGTCGAGACGAGTTAGTTATACAAATGCATGGTGTCTGCCCTTTTTTACGTGCCTCATGGTCAAGGAATCCACCAAATTCAGTGTGTATGAACAATTGCACCTGGCCTCCTGCGAGAATCTCAGAGTAGCAAGAAGGGAGGACATCGGCAGGGACTGTGGATAGTTGGCGCTAGTTGGGATAACGGGTCGGCCGGAATGCGTGCCGAGATAGTCCGTGCAATTGCGTTAAATACTTTGGGTAGCGCAGTGGTTCACGCAGCTGTCTAGTAAGCAGGAAATGCCAGTTTCCGATCCTGGACCGACACATGTTTTCGCTCATTGCAGCTGATTCCGCATTACCGATGCAGGTGGCATCCCTAGTTCCTTTCTCTTCCTTTCCTTTCCGTCCCCTACTCCTTCAATTTACATAATACACTCCTGGAAATTGAAATAAGAACACCGTGAATTCATTATCCCTGGAAGGGGAAACTTTATTGACACATTCCTGGGGTCAGATACATCACATGATCACACTGACAGAACCACAGGCACATAGACACAGGCAACAGAGCATGCACAATGTCGGCACTAGTACAGTGTATATCCACCTTTCGCAGCAATGCAGGCTGCTATTCTCCCATGGAGACGATCGTAGAGATGCTGGATGTAGTCCTGTGGAACGGCTTGCCATGCCATTTCCACCTGGCGCCTCAGTTGGACCAGCGTTCGTGCTGGACGTGCAGACCGCGTGAGACGACGCTTCATCCAGTCCCAAACATGCTCAATGAGGGACAGATCAGGAGATCTTGCTGGCCAGGGTAGTTGACTTACACCTTCTAGAGCACGTTGGGTGGCACGGGATACATGCGGACGTGCATTGTCCTGTTGGAACAGCAAGTTCCCTTGCCGGTCTAGGAATGGTAGAACGATGGGTTCGATGACGGTTTGGATGTACCGTGCACTATTCAGTGTCCCCTCGACGATCACCAGTGGTGTACGGCCAGTGTAGGAGATCGCTCCCCACACCATGATGCCGGGTGTTGGCCCTGTGTGCCTCGGTCGTATGCAGTCCTGATTGTGGCGCTCACCTGCACGGCGCCAAACACGCATACGACCATCATTGGCACCAAGGCAGAAGCGACTCTCATCGCTGAAGACGACACGTCTCCATTCGTCCCTTCATTCACGCCTGTCGCGACACCACTGGAGGCGGGCTGCACGATGTTGGGGCGTGAGCGGAAGACGGCCTAACGGTGTGCGGGACCGTAGACCAGCTTCATGGAGACGGTTGCGAATGGTCCTCGCCGATACCCCAGGAGCAACAGTGTCCCTAATTTGCTGGAAAGTGGCGGTGCGGTCCCCTACGGCACTGCGTAGGATCCTACGGTCTTGGCGTGCATCCGTGCGTCGCTGCGGTCCGGTCCCAGGTCGACGGGCACGTGCACCTTCCGCCGACCACTGGCGACAACATCGATGTACTGTGGAGACCTCACGCCCCACGTGTTGAGCAATTCGGCGGTACGTCCACCCGGCCTCCCGCATGCCCACTATACGCCCTCGCTCAAAGTCCGTCAACTGCACATACGGTTCACGTCCACGCTGTCGCGGCATGCTACCAGTGTTAAAGACTGCGATGGACCTCCGTATGCCACGGCAAACTGGCTGACACTGACGGCGGCGGTGCACAAATGCTGCGCAGCTAGCGCCATTCGACGGCCAACACTGCGGTTCCTGGTGTGTCCGCTGTGCCGTGCGTGTGATCATTGCTTGTACAGCCCTCTCGCAGTGTCCGGAGCAAGTATGGTGGGTCTGATACACCGGTGTCAATGTGTTCTTTTTTCCATTTCCAGGAGTTTATTACGGTCCTGACTGGCACCTGTGCTGCACAGACATCCATAACCTCGTCTGCGGGTGTGAGAGATTTCACATCATCATTGATGTCAGCATCGTTGCACAACGGACTCAGCCCGTCCAAACTTATGTGACAGTTCTCCAAAGGACCATCCTGCCACTCGTGAAGCCACATTTTGCCCTCGTTCAGTTGGCTGTAGAAAGCACGAGTAAGTCTCTGTGGCATGGTTGCCTCTTGCTTCACAAATATGTATCACACTGCGCCTTCTGGGTGCGAAGCAATCTCTATTAAAGCTTACACACAGATGGCGCTCTGGTAGCTCTGCCACTACGCTATCTGTTAGCGGACGATGTTGAAACTACACTCCTGGAAATGGAAAACAGAACACATTGACACCGGTGTGTCAGACCCACCATACTTGCTCCGGACACTGCGAGAGGTCTGTACAAGCAATGATCACACGCACGGCACAGCGGACACACCAGGAACCGCGGTGTTGGCCGTCGAATGGCGCTAGCTGCGCAGCATTTGTGCACCGCCGCCGTCAGTGTCAGCCAGTTTGCCGTGGCATACGGAGGTCCATCGCAGTCTTTAACACTGGTAGCATGCCGCGACAGCGTGGACGTGATCCGTATGTGCAGTTGACGGACTTTGAGCGAGGGCGTATAGTGGGCATGCGGGAGGCCGGGTGGACGTACCGCCGAATTGCTCAACACGTGGGACGTGAGGTCTCCACAGTACATCGATGTTGTCACCAGTGGTCGGCGGAAGGTGCACGTGCCCGTCGACCTGGGACCGGACCGCAGCGACGCACGGATGCACGCCAAGACCGTAGGATCCTACGCAGTGCCGTAGGGGACCGCACCGCCACTTCCCAGCAAATTAGGGACACTGTTGCTCCTGGGGTATCGGCGAGGACCATTCGCAACCGTCTCCATGAAGCTGGGCTACGGTCCCGCACACAGTTAGGCCGTCTTCCGCTCACGCCCCAACATCGTGGAGCCCGCCTCCAGTGGTGTCGCGACAGGCGTGAATGGAGGGACGAATGGAGACATGTCGTCTTCAGCGATGAGAGTCGCTTCTGCCTTGGTGCCAATGATGGTCGTATGCCTGTTTGGCGCCGTGCAGGTGAGCGCCACAATCAGGACTGCATACGGCCGAGGCACACAGGGCCAACACCTGGCATCATGGTGTGGGGAGCGATCTCCTACACTGGCCGTACACCACTGGTGATCGTCGAGGGGACACTGAATAGTGCACGGTACATCCAAACCGTCATCGAACCCATCGTTCTACCATTCCTAGACCGGCAAGGGAACTTGCTGTTCCAACAGGACAATGCACGTCCGCATGTATCCCGTACCACCCAACGTGCTCTAGAAGGTGTAAGTCAACTACCCTGGCCAGCAAGATCTCCGGATCTGTCCCCCATTGAGCATGTTTGGGACTGGATGAAGCGTCGTCTCACGCGGTCTGCACGTCCAGCACGAACGCTGGTCCACCTGAGGCGCCAGGTGGAAATGGTATGGCAAGCCGTTCTACAAGACTACATCCAGGATCTCTACGATCGTCTCCATGGGAGAATAGCAGCCTGCGTTGCTGCGAAAGGTGGATATACACTGTACTAGTGCCGACATTGTGCATGCTCTGTTGCCTGTGTCTATGTGCCTGTGGTTCTGTCAGTGTGATCATGTGATGTATCTGACCCCAGGAATGTGTCAATAAAGTTTCCCCTTCCTGGGACAATGAATTCACGGTGTTCTTATTTCAATTTCCAGGAGTGTATTATCATTGCATGTACCACCCCTTAGTTGTAGGCATATGCAGTCATCGGAACTACATCGACGACGTCGTCTTTCTAGGTGTACAAATTTTTTCCGGTAGTGTACTTTTTTTGGTAGTCTCTTATCATAATATTAATCACATTCCTCTTCACACGATGGGCGGAACCTTTGGAGGACCTGTTTGTCATACATAAGCCTGTGGTTCCACTGGATATAAGTGAGTGTTTCATTTGTACCTGCAGACAGTCTGTTTCGTAATGGCGTGTGTGTTTGTGAATTCCTGAGGGACCAACCTGCTG